>NC_035446.2:16496201-16796201 GCF_002127325.2 Helianthus annuus
AGAATGTTACGAATCTGGAGGGCGAGGTAGATGTTCCAGGCGAGGTGATGCCAAGAACTCTTTCATACCATCCAGAGGAGCTGATTATTGGAGAATTACAATCAGGCGTCCGCACTAGACATCAAATTGACCAAGGCCTTACTTGTTTTTATTCTACAGTAGCTCCCTTACAAACTGAGTTTTCACTAAGTTGTTTTATTTCGCAGTTCGAACCCCGAACATACAAAGAGGCGCTAACTGAAGATTCTTGGGTCAATGCTATGCAAGAAGAGTTGAGTCAATTTGAGAAGTAAGGAGTGTGGAAGTTAGTAGATCTGCCTGATGGTCACAGGAAAATTAACACAAAATGGGTGTTTAAATGCAAGAGAGATGACCGAGGAGTTGTTGTTCGAAACAAAGCTCGACTCGTAGTCCAGGGCTTTAGTCAGCAGGAGGGTATTGATTTCATAGAAGTGTATGCTCCCGTGGCTCGACTAGAAGCAATTAGAATCTTTCTGGCATTTGCATCATGGAAAAATTTCAAAGTATATCAGCTAGATGTTAAATCGGCGTTTCTCTACGGGAAGGTTAAAGAGGAGGTATATGTCGGACAGCCACCGGGCTTCACCGACCCAATCCACAAAGACAAGGTTTATTTGCTGGATAAGGCGTTGTATGGTTTACACCAGGCCCGGAGAGCTTGGTACGAGGCATTGTCTCAACACCTGCTAGCCAACAGCTTCATCCGAGGAAAAGTGGATGCCACTCTCTTCACCAAGGAGGTCGATGGACATCTTCTGATAGTTCATATATACGTGGATGATATCATATTTGGGTCAATGAATGAGAATCTGTGCAAAGATTTTGAATCATTTATGAAGCAAAAGTTTGAAATGTCATCGATAGGGGAGATGAAATTCTTCTTGGGACTTCAAGTTGATCAACTACCTAAGGGAATTTTCATACACCAGACGAAGTATGTTCATGATATCTTAGAGAAATTTGGGATGTCAGGATCTACTCCAGCTTCAACCCCTTTAGCGACAAATCATGGGATAAACCCAGATCTCACCGGAGACAGGGTAGATGAAATGATGTATCGTTCCATGATAGGATCGCTGATGTACTTAACTGCTTCAAGACCCGATATCATGTATCCGACGTGCCTCGCAGCACGCTTTCAGTCAAGCCCCATAGCTTCGCATATGGTGATTGTGAAACGGATATTACGCTACCTGAAAGGAACTCCATCATTGGGGTTGTGGTATCCAAAAACAGTCGATTTCATGCTCGAAGGGTATTCTGATTCCAACTACGGAAGCTGCAAAGTTAACGCAAAATCAACAACAGCGGGTTGTCAGTTTTTAGGACCACGCTTGGTCACCTGGCAATGTAAGAAGCAGACCTCTGTGGCTTTATCCACATGTGAAGCCGAGTATGTATCTGCTAGCAGTTGCTGCTCTCAGATCTTGTGGATCCAGCAACAGATGCGCGACTACGGTTTGCAATTTCTTAACACCCCTATCTTTGTTGATAATGAGGCTGCAATAAATATTACAAAAAATCTTGTTCATCACGCTAAAACGAAACACATCGAAATTCGTCATCACTTCATCCGAGATTGCTTCGAGAAGAAGTTGATACGAATTGAGAAATTGCATGGGACAAAACTCGTTTTAAATACCAAAGCATTTGACAAAACTCGTTTTAAATATCTTTTGAAACTAAACGGTATGAAGCTTTTATCGATGTCGGATGGGATTATTGGCGTTGATGAGGATAACATTGTAGATGATGATGTTGAGAAACAATCTGCAATGGTTTGTCGATTTTTTACTTGTTTTGGTATTTAGGGGGAGTATTATATTTTCAGAAAATACAAAAACAGTAAAAAATTCAAAAATCCAAAAACACGAGAAAATTCAAAATCCAAAAACATTAGAAAACTGAAAAAGAGCTTGTGTAAAAAGGGAAAATGATAGTACATTGGCTTGACAGTTACGGTACGCTAAAGAAATGTAAAGTTTTAAAGTTTGTAAATAGTCTCGCTGATGATATGTCGATAGGTTTTTATACATTCAGTAAATCTTGTTTGGGATATAAACCTAAAATTCAAACTTTCTTATTTTGTAGGGAACAAATCTTGGATATATAGGTAACCCCTGAAATCTTGTTTGAAGGGTCCCTTTTTCTGAGATACTAGGTCTTTATACTCAGTGATATCTGGGGTATTATCCCGGGACTTCTGATTTTGCGGAAGCAATGGCCTAGTCCTCGTATAATACTTTCTGCGTGCTTTTAAAGCTCACCCTCAGCATAAAAAATGATGACACGTTGAAAAATGTTAATCATGTGCTGTTGAAGAAAAGACTCTCTAAAGGGAACACACCTAAAGTCGAACCGTCATCTCTCTGTTGAACGGAAGTTCTGACCTGAGCTCTCACGGTTTCGCATCTAACCCTTTTACAGATATCATCTAGGTATACTCACCTTTAAGACTGAATCTTGGGATCTGGATACAGGAGTATATTCAAGAGGTGGGACACACATATAAGTTTAAGTCTTTAATACACCTAAATCGTATCCTCAACAGATTGAAGTTTGTATGAAAATTTAAGAGGATCAGCATATCGAAAATCTAAGTGAATTGTTTAAGACTTAGTATGTTATCGAGCTTAAC
Source organism: Helianthus annuus (assembly GCF_002127325.2). NCBI lineage: Eukaryota > Viridiplantae > Streptophyta > Magnoliopsida > Asterales > Asteraceae > Helianthus > Helianthus annuus. The sequence continues at coordinate 16,498,861 of NC_035446.2, forward strand.
GATGCTAATAACTTGTCATTAGCTGATATGATTCCCTAACACGCTCATCAAAAATATGTTTGTAAATAGTTTACTTTTACTGCATTTCATTTCCGTAATTCATTTCTAGTTTAGAAACTTTATTAAAATCCAAAAAGATTTTTCATTTCTGCTTTATTTTCCGACAAACCAAAGTGGAAAGTTGATCTTCAGATTCAGAAGGTTGGAGCAGATGCAGAAAGATTCTAAGCTGGATGATGAGTTGGGAGCTTCATATGTTAAACCTGAAAGATGAAAAGTAAAATCAAGTTCATTAATTTGAAACTTGTAAATTTTCAGAAATTGTTTGAAAAAGTTGAACAAAAATCAGTTTGTTTTTGTCATGTATCAACCAAGGTCATTGAGTTGGACTTGGTAGATAAATTGAGTAATCTGGGTCATTAACTTGGACCTGAATACTTAAGTGGATTTCTAAAAACTGATGAACAGTTAATGGAAGTTGAAAATTGGATAGACTATATTATTATATATTTGAGAAACATGAGTCAAGATCCCCATGGCAAAGAAAATGTCAAAGTTTGAACCAGAATTTAAGTCCCAGTTTATCGAGAGGGGGAGTCTGCGAAAGGGGGAGTCAGAATTCTGGAACAACATTTAAAGGGGAGATTGAAGGTTAAAGTTTGAAGATAAAAGATTGAAGGATGCTTTACAATGTCAAGACAATTCAAGGCAGAGAACGAAAGATCAAGACTAAAGACTGAAGACAGGATGCTAAAGACTTCGTAAACATCCAAGGGGGAGTCTGTTGGTGCACTGATGTCTGTTAACATCGTCTTTATAGAGTCTTGTAATCTACTAGATAGATCAGGGCACGCAAAACGAGAAAACAGTGTTATAGGTAATTCTGCTTGAAAGGTACCTGAGACATTTCAAACGGAATTAGCAAGTTCAAGCGATATTACTAATTCCGCACGGAATTAAGTAATTCCGCGTGAACTGGTAATTCCGCATGAGATTGTTTCAAGCGGAATTAGCTCTCCTATATATACCTGTGTGCCATATTCATTTCATATGAAATTAAAAGTCATTGTTTGAGAGCCGAGGTGCTGCCAAATTGTTATCAGAATTGTAAAAGCTGAAGAAATCAATATAAGAAGAAAATTAAAGGAAAACAAGCTATTTGACATCAATTACATTGATTCCGCCTTTGTTTTTGTTGATGAACTACTCAGATTGACTCGTTAGGGTCACACGACGATCCAACAAAAAAACATAAATAGATGATATATGTAACACCTTTTTGATTTTTATTATTGATTTTATCAATTTTTTATGTAAATTTGTTTCAGATCTGGGTCATAATAATGTAATAGAAAATAAATTGTTCTTTGGTTATGTTACACTTTTTTTGCGTAACATTTTTATGTAAGCCAACATAACTGGGTTTTAGTAATGTAACAGTTCTAATATGTTTTTATTTGTTAGATGAAACAAATATGCTAGTTTACAAAGGTCAGGGGGATTCGTGTGAGTGTAACAACTGGGTGATAATAATGTGACAAAAATAAATTGTTCTTTGGTTATGTTACACTTTTTTTGTGTAACATTTTTATGTAACAACATAGCTGGGTTTTAGTGATTCGTGTGAGGGTAACAACTGGGTGATAATAATGTAACAAAAAATAAAATGTTCTTTGGTTATGTTACACTTTTTTTGTGTAACATCTTTATGTAACAACATAGCTGGGTTTTAGTAATGTAACAATTCTAATATGTTTTGTTAGTAACCTATTTAAAAATTCTAAAAAAGCATAAATAGATGATATTTGTAACAATTTTCAGTAGTGTGCGTATACAAAAGTAAACAAAACAAATCAAAAATATAGAGAGAGAGGAGAGAGGAAAGTGGACAAATGTTACACTTTATATCAGGAGAGAGAGAAAAGTAGATAACTGTTACAATTTCTGTCAGGAGAGAGAAATTGTTACATTTCCAACTATACCCTTCTTGTACCACTTTATAATATTATATTAAAAAGTAAAAAGTGGGCAAGACCAAAATGATCTCATCCATCAATCTGATTAATTAATGGCTATTATTGGGTTTCCAGGGTTTCTTTAACTCAAGGGGGTTTTCAATTTATCCTTCCCATATATATATATATATGTATATATATATATATATATATATATATAGGGGATGCATCATGAGAAAACTAGTTTAAATGAGAAAACCAAAAAACTAACTAAAAAAACCTAAAAAATACCAAATTTTTTTTTTACAATTTTTTAAAGAAAAATCGCTACTTTTTATGTATGGAAAAAATTTTCAAAAAAAAAAAATTGTTGTACTGCACATGTGCACTAATACGGAAAGCCTAAACCACTTAACCCACCCCCCACCGACACCCCCCAAAAACCTAAACCCCCCCCCCACCCCCACCCCCCCACCCCCAAAAAAAAAAAAAAAAAACCTAAATTCACCCTCCCACCAAAAGCCTAACCCCCCCACCCCCCAAAAACCTAAACCCCCCACCCCCACCCCCCAAAAACCTAAAACTAAACCCTAAACATAAACCCGAAAAAAACCTAAACCCCCCACCCCCCCCCCCCGAAAAAAAAAAAACCTAAACCCCCCTCCCCCCACCCCCCAAAAACCTAAACCCCCCCCACCCCCACCCCCCAAAAACCTAAAACTAAACCCTAAACATAAACCTGAAAAAAACCTAAACCCCCCACCCACCCACCCCCCCCCCCCCAAAGAAAAAAAAAAAACCTAAACCCCCCTCCCCCCACACCCAAAAACCTAATAATAATCCTAAACCTCCAAAAAAACTAACCCTAAAAGCTAAACTAGACTCAGAAAGCTAATTTTAAGCATGTAATGCAATTGTAGTACATGTTATATTGCACATGTGCACTACTATAATAATAGTGTTGAAAACAAGACGACACCATAAATCTTTTTTTATGTCATAAAAAATATGCTCGAATATACTTGAATGAAAGATAAGAAAATTTGTGATCTTATGGTGTCATTTTTGTTTTAAAATGATAACGTATGGAGAAATGAGAAATGTTTGAAAAGTTATATATTTTTTGTTCCAATTTTACCCCTCCTTCATTAAAAGTCCCCCCTACTTCATTAAAAGTCTCCCTCCCCCTCCTTTTTAGTGGATTTTAGTTAGTTTTCTAGTTTTCTCATTTATATCTAGTTTTCTCATGATCCTCTCCCTATATATATATATATATATATATATATATATATATATATATATATATATATTAAGAGCAAAATATATATTAACAAAAATTAGTGAAAGATATACAAATATCGGACAAATGATAAAAGATAACAAGTATGATAAAAATATATGTATTACAAACAAGCCTTAAAATATATTATTTTTAAGAAATATAATTCCGGAAAATATAAAATCATAAGAAATGATTTTTAACACTGAATACAAAATACATGGGTATGTATACCTAAATACATGTATGCATTCCTAAGTATACACTTGGTGAAAATACAAGTATATTTCTACTAAAATAATATTGAAAATACTATTTAATAAAAAGTATGAATCTACTTTGACTTGGTCAACGAAAACAAAGACAAGAATACATAAGATAATACAAGTATACGTATATGAGGATAAGTTAAAAATATATTATTTTTAATATTCATCGTATTTGAATTCTATATACACACACACACACATATATATATATATATATATATATATATATATATATATATATATTTGAAAATAAAAATATAGATACATACAATTAGAAAATACATTTTAAAAACGACGTCAACGAGACAAACTGGGAAACCCGACTACAAGGGGGCACGACCCTACACATGATGTGGACATATACATATTACTCGTGCGAGGCACAAAGTCACAAAGGGGCTAGGCCCGTTGATACAACTCACAACTATACAAAAATATATATTAACAACTCAAGAACATATACATCTAAAACAAAGTCAATACACAAAATCCATACAACTTAATACACATTCAAGATGGACAACTTGTACAAAGTAATCATAAGCCTAGGTGGTTAACATATTTAGGACAATTGTATGTTGCGTTGCGAGATAAGAGAATCATCGGTGAATTTACTACGCTTACGGAACACAATTCAGTGAGTTCATGTCCCCTCTTTTAAACATTTTTCTAGTTTTCTTTAAACTTTTCCGGGAAATACATGTACAAATGGTAGGTTAAGCTAGGGAATGGAACAACTAGATCACGTGCGAATATGGTTGTACTTAGGCACCATTAATCATGTTAGACCGAGGAACGGAATGGGGTAGATCTATTGGGTTTTGGCGAGCCCCGCTCTTCGTCCATAGGACCCACAGAGAAGAGTGCTTTTGTGTCTCAGTCGAGGGTAATCGGCACAAAAATCGTCAAGGCTTGGATTGCTTACTATGTCGTCACACATATTAATGTCCTTGCAAAACATTAATGATTAACGATTTCAAAGACATTTACCTACCGGTTCTCTACAAATACATCTTACAATTTCAAATATTCAATTGATACAAAACATCTACATGAATTCACCAAGTTTGCTGACGTTTTTCAACCTACATGTATTTCAGGAAATTAGTGGAACCTTTGCGGGGATTTTGCATCAAGATGTCAAGTGTTAAGACTCCATGCCACATTTTGAAGGATTTGCTCATTATATCCTGCCTTCTTGCGGGGATATAGGGAACAAATCCTTGAATTTTAAAACTCTTGAATTATGTTGTATGACATTTTAAAACATACTTTCTTTTGAAGTGTTGTAAACAATATTGTTAACTTATGGTCGTGTTTTGAAACTTATGGTAATGGCATTTGGAGTTTATTTTATTCATATAGTATGTTTGTTTATTGGTATGCAATGAGAATCAATCACGATCATACCTCATGCTTCCGCCTATGAGTGGGTGTGACATGTTCTTCCGAAACTAAACCCCCAATCACCCTTTTTAACCGATTGGCCAAAACCGTTCAGAGAACCTTGTTTATACACCCCACGAGGCTAATGGCCCTAAAGTTCGAGACCCGATGCGGGTCCTTAACTTTAGCAATGATAGACATCCCTCCGATATAAACTCTCGCTCATGGAATTCATTAAAAATCCTTTGGAAATCAAATTTAAGATGAGTCCAACAACCTTTAATAATAGTAAAATTAAACCCATCTGAGCTACGAATCCATTACCATCACCTTCCGATACACCCGCAATTGGAGAACATAACAAAGTCGGTCGTAAGTCACATGGTTGGGTAAACTTATGAGCAAAAAAACCTGTCACCTCATCCTTAAGAATCATCAGGTCCGTTTTCCATTGGTCATTGAGCATACGACCGACAATTCTACTAGAAGATTTATTAATATCAATGATCGTATGGAAGTAAGACGTGTTTTTGTCCCTGTCCATGGCCCACTTCACCCGATATGGCTTTACGTTTCTAGATGGTTCAATGTTGAGCCTTTTGCTGTTAACACGCTTAGGGAGCTGTTAGATATTCATGAACATATTGGGTTGCGAAGCCTTGCGAAAGAAAATTTCCACGGAATCGTTATGATTTGCTGTTGGAGCTTATGGCGAGCCAGAAATGGAGTCAAATTTTTTAATAGTCAAGCGAGGATAGAAGATATTTGTAGTGAAATTAAATCGGTTGGCTTTATATGGTATAGTAGTAGACCCAAAAATAGGTCTTTGTCTTGGTCTTGGTCTTGGTCCGAGTGGTGTAACTTTGTAATTATGTAATGGTGTCGGTGTGTATCCCCGTTTCGTAGGTTGTTTGTTTCTAATGAAGTTTACTTTTCCAAAAAAAAAAAGTTTGTAAGCTATTATTATTAATAGTCTTTGATATTACGTTTAAGGAATCAGAAACCACATATAGTATACCGACTTCTTAACTTTTGATCCAATGGAAAATCACATATTCGTTGTAGAAAAGTCTCACTCCAAGTTCTTGCCTCTCTAATACTTGTCAAAGTGCACAAAGAAAGAACGAAAGAAAGATGGATTGTTCAAATCCATTATTTCTATGATCGAAATCATGTGCATTATTTTAGACTAGAATATTCATCATATCTTCAAGAGCATGATCAACAACGATGCTATATCCTTTTTCTGTTAGGTGAAGAGAGTCCCAATATAAGTATTTGGTGACATCAGGGCATAATGGGCTTAGTTTGTTACATAAAACAGCAACCTCTACCACTCCAGTTCCGCAACAGCCACGGTCTACTACCTCGAAGCCTACAAACAGAGAACGGAAAAAGAAAACTTTATTTTAACTTAATGAATTCGAACGTGGTGATTTTCTTTTTCATTTACAGAAACCCAAACAATGTAGTAAATAGTCCGGATTAAGGGTCAACTCCATATATAAAAGATAGTTAAAGATGATATGTAAAGTTTGAAGGCAAATTACACCCAAAATGTTGTTGATTGGTTAACTATTCCTTCACCTAACGTTGCAAATTAAATATTACTATTTGATATATATGTATACATAGGGTTTCGTTAGAAACTAGCATTTATAACGAGATCACGAGAATTAGTGTAAACACAAAACAAAACTATATATATCTAAAAAGAGCTTGAAAACAAAAACAATTTTCTTTTAATTTTTCCATTAAAATCCTACTTCTTTGGCGAGTTTTTCCACAAAAAACACACAAATGTAGATGAACATCCAACTAAAACATTTGTAAAAAATTGTCGAACCGGCATTTATTCATCATGTAATCGCCATTCACACTGCTATAAAACATTTTACCAAAGCACATAACATCACCCTTTTGGGGTAATACCTATGTAAATTTCTTAAACAGTTTTTTTTTTTAAGTTACATAATTTTAAATAATTTTGGCGAACTTTTTTTTTGAAAAAAAAAAGTCTTTTTTTCAAGGAGTTCTTAATTTCTTGTACTCGGGGAGTTCTCATTTTAACATTCTCTCATGTGGTATTTAATTATCATACAACAAAAAAAATCTAACACGAATTTCACGAGAGAGATGGAGGATGCTACAAAATACAATTTTTCAAGTTAAACGGGTTGCGTTTGTGTTTATACCCGAAAACTCCTGTAGTATTCAAGTTAACGTGCATATATGACATAGAATTCAGGTATGTATCATAGCACATGAACACAACACATTTAATGAATTGGCTCATTATTATCGTTGTTGTTGTAATTATTATTATTATTAACGGCTAAGCGTTTTCTCCTTTAAATACTATACTAAGTTAAATCTTAAAAGAATTGAACATTAGTGTCCCCGTAAGAAGTAATTCTTCTTGACTACTAGGCCAAAGACTAACTGGCATGAAGTGACTATTATTAAGTGCTTGAACTCTCCTGCTGAATTTGAAGACTATTTAGAACATCCATTAACAAGATTATTAGATGCAACTAGCATAGGCATACCATATTCGAGAGAGTTGTCGATGATTTCCTGCAAAATCTTGAAGTAATCAGCTATAATAAACCTTGACTGGGGGAGGCTACTACTAAGAAACTGGATGTGACGGTTTAGCATTCTGTTGAAGATTTGTGCTTCTTCATTGAACAGGTCACCACATTTTCTAATAACTCCTCCGGCTATGGTTCTTGCTAATGGAAAACACCCAATTATTGGTGTGTTGAAGAAAATCATCTTTCTTGCTCCCAATTTGTGCATTTCCTAACACATGTTTTGAAACAACTATAAGTAACCTCTATGTAAGGCACACTACGTACGTACTACATACTAGGTAATACGCCTTCAAATTATAACAAAAAATGGGCCCGAATAATTGAATAATTGGCTCTCAAAACTTATTAGATGCGATAGAAATCGGTTTATTATAAGTTAACCGGACACTGTCTATGTTGGATTTATTAAACTAAGTTATGTTTGTATGTTATTAATTATTCGAACATATAATTAGTATTGCTTATTAGTTTAGTTAGTGATATAATTATGTAATAACCGGTAGATAAGCGGGAAAGTTTTTCAAATAACTGTCAATGACAGTTACCCGCCATTTCTGAACCGCCAAATTCATATGTATATATTCGAGTTACCGGGAACATTATCCGGTACCAAGACATTTCCTTATTCAATAACGATCTGTCCACCATTGTCCTATATCTTGATTTCATCACAAACACATTATGCAAATCCAATTCGGTTCATTATCAGATATGCACTTAAACGATGTTAACACTTTCGCTGCAAGTTCCAGTTCTGATCCCCAACATAGTGGTATCAGAGCGGTGTTGGGGAAGATGAACAAAACCGAAATTAAACCCAGTTCCACGTTACTCCCTTGTCAACACTGAAGGATCGTTTGCTGACCTGACGAGTCGTTCAGAAGAGTGCTTAGACTAATCCAGAGGCGGAATTCATTGAATTAGTCTTCGTAAAGCTTGATTTCACTATTTAACGTCTCCTTTATTGATTATGTATCAGATTACAAGCACGTGGAGACAATCGGACAGGGCTATGCCTTTACACCTTCGAAAAACACCTACCTAAGACTCTACCTAGAACCGCTCATATGTCCATATATATAGGAGTTATGGGCCGCTCATATGGACTTGTCCTTATGAGCGATCCAAACATTCTGTCACTCGAGCGATCCATCATCATGTCGCTCGAGCGGTCCAGCCTCTATGACAAATGAGCGATCCACTTGATTGTCACATAAGCGACCCACCTATTCTACCCTATAAGCGGCCCACAATATTACAAGATTTCTCATTTACCGTTCACTATACAATCAGCCCTATCCTAAGACTCGAACTAAGATGTAGTCGACAGACAACTGCACCAACAGACTCCCCCTTTAATGTTAACGGAATCTTCAGTGAGAGTCTTCAATCATTTCCAGCTCTTCACTCTTGTTCGGTCTTCTTCAGGAACTCAGCCTGGAATCAATTCTTTATCAGGAACTTCCTCCTGGAATCATATGCCTGGAACTTTCTCTGGCTCTAACTTTCATCAGACTCCCCCTATCATCATGCTGGGATCTCTGTCTGGAAATCGTTATCACCATTGAAATCAACTCCTGGCTTTCTCTGTTTAAGCTCTTCTTTGGTTCTAATTTGTCTCCTGGCTATCTGTAGCAACAGGATCAGAAACCTGCAACACTCATACACTCTATCACAAACCAAAATAATTGTGATTCAACTTAATGAATCAACTAATCATTTGATACTTTTTACAATTAAACACTAATTCACAAATTTGAAACATCTCAATTTCTAATTCAATCTAATGAATCATTTTAAACATTTCACACGATTTAACCAACCTGTCTGTTCGTCAAGTTTAGCCTTTGAGATTTTGAAAATCAGCTCTTCAACATCAGTTGTCGAAAATCTTTTTGAATTTTCAAAATATGAAACATAAATGCAAAAACAAGAATTTAAATGCAAAACAAACATATTTTTGTGAGTTTGTGCAAGAGGATCATATCAGTTTTTGAGACATAACACAAGCACCGTTAAGCTTTTAATCGTTTTAAGTTCTAAACGATTCACGTAGATTGACGATATAATTGTCCTCTTAAATTTTTATACAATTTTCAATCTATTCAGGATACTATTTAGATGTTTTATGAACTTAGTTCAATTCATGTGTCCCACCTCTTGAATATACTCCCGTATCCAGAATCCCAATATTCAGTCTTACAGGTATGAACACTACAATGATGTCTGTATATAAATTAGGGGAAAGATACGAAAACTGAGGGATCTCAGGTCAGAACTTCCGTTCAGCAGAGAGATATCAGCTTCGACTTAGCAGTGTGTCCCCTTTAGAGGATCTTTTTAGCTACAACAGATGATTATCAATTTTATTGTCTAATCAACTGAGGGCTTTATGCTATGTTTCAAGCATTTTGCGGAAAGTATTAGCCAAGGACTAGGTCAGAACTACCGTTCAGCAGAAGTCCCGGAATAATACCACAGACATCATAGAGTATAAACACCTAGTATATCAGAATACGAGACCTTTCAAACGAGATTTCAGGGGTTACCTATATATCCAAGCAGTGTTCCCCATGAATTTCACAAGTTTGAAATTTTAGGTTTATATCCCGAATAAATCTACTAAATGTATAAAAACCTATCGTCACATCATCAGTGAGACCGTTTATCCCATTTTGCATTACATTTCTTTAGCGTGCTGTGATAGTCTAACTGATTTACTATCATTTCCTCTTGTTTCGCAACAAAACTCATTTTTACAATTTTTCAATGTTTTTGACATTTTCAAATTTTCTGATTTTTTTTTTAAATTTTTCTCCCCCTAAAATCAAAATATGTTTCAATTTTGATTTTCTGGGAAAATTTGAAACAAACTATACAAATATGACAACATGATGAGAATCACATCAACTCTCCATCCACTTGGCATAAACAATCAGAACTCCCCCTCACACCAAACTATTTTCCCATAATGATTTCAAAACACTTAAGTTTGTTTTAATCAGAATGGTTTTTCCGGAAAATAAGTTTAGTTGCTTTTACCTTTTGTACAAATGGGGCAAAATCATCACATTGTTTATCAAAATCTTGAATGATAACTAAATCAAGTTCAATTTAATGACCTTGGTTTAACCACTTGTAAGATCAACTGGTTCTTATTCTGAACCAATTACAACAACCACAAACATACAATCACTTGTAAGTTTAGCAATTTAAGCTTCTTCAAACCTGTTTTTCAACCAATTACCATCTGTTGGTTGAATTTTCAAAGTGCCGATTCCTACTCCTCGCTTACAAACCTGGGAGTTCCGGCAAGTCCTGAAAAACCTCAAACACAGATTAAGAAGGATGCCGATTCATGATCCGCAATACCATCTTGGGATCTCCGGCATGTCAGGTTTTTCATTTAAACAGATTCACCCAAGCCTGACGGTCCTTGGGTGATTTCGAATTCTTGTTCAACAATGGTGGAAAATTTGCATCATCCATTGTTAAACCTGAATTCTCCTTTTTTACCTCAACCAATGGCTCCTCTGGTTTTAACGAACCAGAATCATTGCCTGCAGGTGGCTTGTCTGACTTTGACCTGTCAGATTCATAGCCGACCATTTTCTTCTTTTTCTTTTCCTCTTTCGTCCTCAGATTTGTATCTGATGAATCTGTCTTGCTAGACTTTGCAATTGAAGGAGTTGATTCATCAGAACTTTTATTCTTTCTGTCCGGTGAACCCGAGGACAATATCTTCTCGAGATATTCTCTTGCTTTCTTTCTTTTCTTCCTCAGTCTGTCTTTCTGCCCATGTGAAAGCTTGACTTTCTTTTCTTGAATTTTCTGTTCTTGAACTTTAGGTTTTAGAACCTTCTGTTCCTGGGGCTTGACTTTGACTGGAATCTTTGCCAATTTCTGAGAATTAACCCTCAATCTGTCATTCGATTTCCTTGGGCATTCTCTGGCAATGTGACCTTTGATGTTGCAATTAAAGCACCGTCTGGTCTCATAACTCCAATTCCGGCAGTTAACAGCAATGTGTCCTTGATAACCGCATCGGTAACACACTCTGTTATCGTACCGTATACCACTTTCACACCAAATGCTCAGATCATAGCATTGTCTGGCTTGGTGATATTCTTTCCTCAAGTTTGCTGATTTTGTCTTTTGAGCACTGTGGTCCGACCTGCACCACTTATTACCAACAATTTTAGAATTTTCATTTTTTACTTTTTTTAATTTTTTCTTTTGATTGGATGATCGATCTGATGAACTTTTATTATCTTTTTGTTTCTGTTCCACTTTCTTCTTCAAAGGTTTCTGTTTAGAACATTCACCTTTTTCAGTTGATTGTAGAACAGTTTTCTGAAATTTTTCTTTTAAATTTAAAAACAATTTTTGTTTTTCAATTTTAACATGTTCATCATCAGAGTTTACATCACAATCTTCAACTTTGACAGAGTCAAAGTTTGTGACATCGTCACTTATTGGAACAGAGTTGATTGGTTTTGGACAAGGAATATTCAACTTATCAGATGAAGTCACAAAACCGATCAACTTCTTTTCAAGTTCATCAATTCTGTTCCTCGAATTCTCAGCTTCACTTTCAAGCTGAGATATTCTCCCAAAATGAGACTTGATAGTTTTTTCATTATCAATCTTCAAATTTTCAAGAACAGATTTTTCATTCATCAAAACTTTTATCTGTTCCTGAAATTTTGATTCTCTCGCTTTCAAGTTTTTGTTTTCCAGCTTAATCCAGAAATCCTCATCTTCTGAAGATTTCTTTTTGCTCTCAAACTCTTTTTCTAACTCTTTGATATTCTTTCGAGCACTTTCACATTCTTTTTCCAAAGTTATAATTTTCTGAAGATGTGAATTGATCAGTTTTTGCTTCTCAATGTTGTTTTGGCTAAAAATATTTCTCCCATCTTCAAGAATTTTCAGTTAATTTTGAAATTCTTTTTCACTTTTTGATTTTTCAATTTCAAAATCTTTAATTTTCTCTTCAAAAATCTTTTCCTTTTCTTACAATTTCTTGTTTTCAAATGTCAAACTGTTCAAACCAACCAACAGTTTGTCATTTTCAGCTTTCAACTTCTCACAAATTTCCTTAACCATAAGAATCTGTTTATCATCAGCTTGCTTCATATCTCTCAACTTCTTGATCTCTAATGCCAAACTTTCCGCATCTTTGACAAGTTTGTCATTATCGGTCTTCAAGTTGTCACGTTTTGAGCATGCTGATGCTGAATTAGAAGATCCAAACTCTACAGATTCTTCAATCCTTGGAGTATCCTTTGTCTCCGTCTTGTCGATTCCTGCACGAAAGAGTTTAACAAAATCAAAAGGATTCAGATTATCATCAATATAACATTTCCTTTTGATATCATATTTCAGAATACTCTTTGTTGCAAGAAAACCACAAACTCTTCGATCAACTTCAATGAGTATATCCAGATCCAATCTATGTAAATTCTTTTCCATCTCAGCCAAAAATTCTCTCCTTTTCTTTTCTTCCTTATATCACTCTGTTCTTACTTCATTAAAGAACTGATGTTGAAACAGTTCTGGAAAGAAGTCTCTCTGTTTTAGTTCAACCATAAACTCATCCCATTTAGCAGGTAAAGCAGTTGTCAGTTTTGATAGATATTCATCATTTGACAACTTAATACCCCTACGCCACATATTGTCCGTTAAAATTTTAAATCGGTTTTCTATTTCGTTCAATGTTTCCTCCTTTTGGCATATGAATAGTTCAAAACTTTTCGTCCAAATATCCAAGCTCACATTTTTATAATCGGTATCCATATTTCTCATATACCAATTATTAAAATCCTCTAGCTTAATGTTTTCTTGTTCATCAAATATCATCGTCATTTTTCAAAATATCCCGACAAATATTTTGTGAACACAAACGCGAACCAGATGTCCGAATCAGTGAATCGAATGAGCAACCAAACAATCCAGACCAAATAAGCGATTCAAGCACAATCAGTATGAACGGTCCAAGCTAAAACCTATGAGCGATCCAAATAAGTTCAGATAAGCGGTCCAGAACTTACTCATACGAGCGAGCCAAAAGTTATTCGTTTGAGCGGTTCAAATGATGTCAAATAAGCGGTCCAGATACATCTGTTCGAGCGGTTCGAGAAACTGTTCAATCGAGCGGTTCACAACTTGTCCGGATGAGCGGTCCAAGTGATGAATTACGAGCGATCCAAGTCACCCGATCGGATAAGCGGTTCTCAAATGTACAGATCAGTGGTCCAAATACAATCAATTTCGAGCGGTCCAGTACAAATCAGAAACGCGATCCACTTTCGAACATCATTTTGATCCACTATTTCTTTGAATTTCAACACCAAACTTTCCAGGATTTGTCTATACACAATTGCGCACAATCTGTGAAAAATTGAGCGAATTTCAACCGTGAAATCTCTTTGAATCAGAAAAAGAAGGTGTAGAAGTGAGAATTTTGAGCAAAAATCGAGCTAAACGGCAAGAACTCTTCCTCCTGAGCTCTGATACCACTTGAAGGATCGTTTGCTGACCTGACGAGTCGTTCAGAAGAGTGCTTAGACTAATCCAGAGGCGGAATTCATTGAATTAGTCTTCGTAAAGCTTGATTTCACTATTTAACTTCTCCTTTATTGATTATGTATCAGATTACAAGCACGTGGAGACAATCGGACAGGGCTATGCCTTTACACCTTCGAAAAACACCTACCTAAGACTCTACCTAGAACCGCTCATATGTCCATATATATAGGAGTTATGGGCCGCTCATATGGACTTGTCCTTATGAGCGATCCAAACATTCTGTCACTCGAGCGATCCATCATCATGTCGCTCGAGCGGTCCAGCCTCTATGACAAATGAGCGATCCACTTGATTGTCACATAAGCGACCCACCTATTCTACCCTATAAGCGGCCCACAATATTACAAGATTTCTCATTTACCGTTCACTATACAAGCAGCCCTATCCTAAGACTCGAACTAAGATGTAGTCGACAGACAACTACACCAACAAACACTGTACGGATGAAGCAAAAGACAAAACCAAACGAAATCAGAGAGAAAAGACATGTTACTATTGTCACCAACCAGGGCATCAGATTCACGCGTGTAAAAACAAAGAAACCGATGAAGCGACACAGTTAATACGGCAAGCAGTAAATGAGGGAATACAGAGACAAGAAGGAGAGGTTAACAATCATCAGGAAATGATTGTTGTCGGCACCGAAGGAGGGCTATGGAATGACATTTGGTACGTAAGTTCTGTATTTAAACATCATATTGCCGGGAACTTGAACATGTTTAAACGAATTAAACACATCATTGGGGTTGATACACGCACTGGTGAACATAATTTCTTGTTCACACGGGGGGTTGGATCAATAGAAATAAAAACCGGTAATGAAAACATGAGAATTCAAAGCGTCTTTTATTCTCCGGAACTCGATCGGAATGTATTGAGTTTAGATGAATTGACGCTGCAAGGATTTACGGTCAAAAAGGCCGGTGATACTTGTAGAATTTATCCAATGTTTTCTTGTCTGGTGAATAATTTGTTCAATGAAGCGAGTGGGATGACAAGAGAAGAGGAGATTGGATTACAGGAAAAACAAAAGATAATTGAAGAAAGTGTTCTTGATGAAGAATTCAAGCAACGTTATTTGAATTCCTACTTTGAAGAACTTCATCTGTCTTCACAAGAGACAGATTGGAGTATCATGATTGTTAACGCTATGGAGTTCAAAGAATTCGAAGACTGTAGAGCATTTATCAATTTATTAGATGATCGAGAGTTTGTTGTCAAGTATAAGCATATACTTGATTCAAAATTTGAAGAGTTGGTTAAATGGTTCCTATTCGATTACATGGGAATCTCAACAAGACCGGTTCCACCAGTTGCCTCACACAAGAGGAAAGTTAATTTGCTGTGTCTGTATTTGTTGGTAGCCGTGGATGGGGGTTACAGGAATGTAACAACGGAGAACATGTGGCCTGCAATAGCAAAGGATCTGGGATTTGATTATGAAGACGGAGATTACATCAGAGTCACATATGCCATGTATCTTGATATCCTAGAGTATTACTACAATTTCAAACAAGTTCAAAAGAAAGTGCAGGACAAGTAGACTATTATAGAATAAGGAAGGTCCACCGGTGGCTGCCATGAGAGATCAACAAGTGCAGGAGAGGCTCAACAAGATTCTGCAGGGATGGAACAAGCCGCATTATTTGCAGGCATTGATGATGAAGACTGGAATAAAGGGAAACGAAGAAAACGTTTCAACTTCAACTATGCAAGATGGGCAGTGGATGAAGCAAATCGAAGCGTTTTGGATCAGGCTCGAAAACATAACCTAGTTTAAGGGGGGTTATGTTGGATTTATTAAACTAAGTTATGTTTGTATGTTATTAATTATTCGAACATATAATTAGTATTGCTTATTAGTTTAGTTAGTGATATAATTATGTAATAACCGGTAGATAAGCGGGAAAGTTTTTCAAATAACTGTCAATGACAGTTACCCGCCATTTCTGAACCGCCAAATTCATATGTATATATTCGAGTTACCGGGAACATTATCCGGTACCAAGACATTTCCTTATTCAATAACGATCTGTCCACCATTGTCCTATATCTTGATTTCATCACAAACACATTATGCAAATCCAATTCGGTTCATTATCAGATATGCACTTAAACGATGTTAACACTTTCGCTGCAAGTTCCAGTTCTGATCCCCAACAGTCTACTGCGCATAGTGCAAGGTTACATTAAATAAACTAGACTCTATTTGTTACATTACATATAGTACCTTAAAAACCAGATCCCTAGTTTTAATGTCTTTATAAAAGTTAAAAGACGAGTGAACATGTAATTTTTTTTTACTAACTGTGGACATAAACATATATAGCTATCTATGTGGTATATGATTCATTGTTTGTTGCTTTGTGTTCTACTATGTGATTGCTTTACAACATACTAAACCGTGTTCAAAACAGATCTAAAATGAATGAGATAATGATACCACAAGTTGTGTGATTGGAATATCAAAGCTACAAATATTTGAATGTAACTTGTCCCAAATACAAGTTGTGGCAAACCTTGAGGTGGTATATAAGTCGGAGCATTCTAACTTTACGGTTTTCTTAGAGAAAAGAACGAGTAACCTAAAATTTCACTTGCACTCGCCTAACTATGTGGCTTTGATGACATTGGTATTCGGTTAATGCTATGCAATTACAACAGTATCATTAGCTGAAATTGAATTTTTAATCATGCATTTAATCCAATTGATATGTAATTTATTTTGTTTCTTACAATCTTCATTTGCATTTCAGTTGTTTGTGAGTATAGAAGGAACATGAAGGTACATTTTGATAGTAGTGAAAAACACACTTGCATAGATATCGAAAGATAAGAGTTATAGGAAGCAGAGATGAGGACTTTCATGAAATATTTCTTCCATACCACAAGTGGATATTTTTTTCAATGAAATACTAAAGCACCAAAAACTCGGTGATAAGATGTGTAAGCCAAATACGGTACTGCACATTGTTTAAGTTGTTGTATTTCAGGAGACAGACAAGCATTTCTTATAGAAGAATCAAAATTTAGAGACCCTTGTTGAACACGGACTCTCAACCAATGCCATCAAAGACTCTACTCGTTAAAGACACTAGTTTGAATCCGTTAATTTTATTAGGGCGGAGGGGGGCTCCCTACGGGTAAGGCTTCTAAGGTAGCAACCCTAAGTGGGTATACTGTCGTCGCCCCAGGGTACCACCCAAAATGAAACAAGGGTAGGATACATGAAAGATGTGCCCCTCCACTCTTAAAGGCTATGTACAACTTAATATCCATATCGCCTTCAATTCTCATATAATAAGACACACGTACCCTATCCACACGCCCCTACATAAAAATATCAATATTTATAGCATCCTCTGAGGTAAATATAAACATATATTTTTCATTTTTAACGAATAAATCACCAAAGTAGTACTTTAATTTGCAGGATTTGAATCAACAATCATTTGATTGGAGAATACACTTTACCACCGGGCTATCCTTGGGAACACATATTTTTCATATATGTTGTTAGACATTGTATATATCATATCCGTAGCATTTTGGTATATAGCATCTATATTAAATAGGTAGAGGATCCTGTAAGAAGTGCTCAAAGTGTGAGAAGTATGAAAAGTGTATTATAACACTATATATAATACTATATAACACCATATAAACACTGTATAACAATATGTAACACCATATAATACCATATAACACTATGTAACATTATATATCATTATATAACAAATATAACACTATAGGTTGTCTGATAACATGTCTATGATAGATGTATAGTGTTATATTTGTTATATAATGATATCTAATGTTACATAGTGTTATATGGTATTATATGGTGTTACATATTGTTATACGGTGTTTATATGATGTTATATAGTATTATATATAGTGTTATAATACACTTCTCACACTTTGAGCACTTTTTACACTATCCTTACCCTATATAAACATATCTTTTTTATATATGCAGATAGACATTGTATATTTCATATCAGTAATGTTTTGGTATATATCATGTGTATATAAACATTTATTTTTCATATATATGTTGTTAGATGTTGTATATTTTATATCCACAAGGTTTTGATGTGGTATATATATATATATATATATATATATATATATATATATATAAGGATCCGTTAGGAAACACACTTTATTGCGAGAACCGCGAGAACCAATATGAACACAACCAAAAATACCTAAAAAATCTAAAAAACGCAAAAAAAAAATATATATTTTTATTTTAAAAATCGCTAGCAGTTGAGGACCAATATTGTCTGTTTCCTTTTAAATACTCCATTTGTTAACATAATTAAATTCACATATTGAATAAACTATTGACAAATTGAGTTCTAATTGACCAACAACAACCATGTATATTATATTAGTTCTACTAGTATTAGCTATGCGCCACAAAAGTTCTGGACGAGAAATGAGGTCCCATTCGGGCAAGGTTTACCAAGCACCACAAAAGATCCGGACGAGGTGAAATCAATGGCATACTTATGGGTTAAAAATTGGTCAAAGGGGTTGGCGTTAACATGGGAAGAGCGGCGTCGGTTTAGTTTTTTTGGCTAATAGCTATGAAATTTTGTATTTGATTGGTGAATGATTTTTGAAATTATGGTATGTAGCGTCGTGCTACAATTAATAAAATTATTTTTGTTGACCGTTCAAAAAAAAAGTATTAGCTATGCACATGTATAACAAAAACAGTACTAATTTTGTGTATATGGAGGATGAGAAATGAGGTCACATTCGGGCAAGGTTTACCAAGCACCACAAAAGTTCTGGACGAGGTGAAATCAATGGCATACTTGTGGGTTAGATATCGGTCAAAGGAGATGGCGTTAACATGGGAAGAGTGGTGTCGGTTTAGTTTTTTTGGCTAATAGCTATGTAATTTTGTATCTAATTTGGTGAATGATTTTTGTAATTACCGTGTGTAGCGTCTTGCTACAATTAATAAAATTATTTCTGTCGGCGGTTCAAAAAAAGAGTATTAACTATGCACATGTATACAAAAACAGTACTAATTTTGTTGGAGATATATAATTGTTTGTCAAAGACTTTGGAATTAGAAATTAATCAAGAATTATGTATTTTATGAGTCAAAATATAAAAAGTGAAAATAGGGTTAAAAAGTCAAAGGGTTGTATAAGAAACCCAGGTTTAGAAAGTAACGTTTAGCAAACGGTTGTGGCGTTTGGTTATGTTAGTTAGGTAGTTCTAAACCGTTAATTGTAAGAGTATAAATACCCACATGTACCGACATTTTAGTTTGTGCATTTATGGGTTTTTCTTGTCCCTGTTTTATCGTATCGTATCAAAGGGTTCTCGGCACAAGTACAGAACCCTCAAACCTTTGTTCATCTAATGATCCTAAGTGTATAAACGATCCTGGGCAACAAAGACATTACCTGTATAAACTCTGTTGCCTTTTTTACCAAAAAAGTAGCATAAGTAGGCACGTCGTATTGAACTGCTCTTATTGGAAGAGCAGTGTAACTTATACCCCAATCGTTAGAGCTCCACGATATTAAATACAGACTTTTTTCTATTATTTCATTGGCTTCTTTTTCTCCAACAATCCCTTTGAGCTTCACAATGTATTCTTTGAACATCTATCTGATCCGGTATTGAGAAAACATTCTAACCACCATAAGTACAATAGTTAGCTCGTCAGTTTCCAAAATAAAGTTTAAATTTACGATCGCAAAATAACATGTACTCTTTAGGCGATGTCGACGATGGTACGCTTGCCACGTGGACACCTTATGGACTAGACATAGTTTTCTAGGCGAAAATTTCGGTGGACAAAACTCATTAGGTGAGATCGCCGACTATGTGACATAAAATGTTTGAGTGACTGCCCAGTCGGCATAACATATCCAACCACGGCTAGAGAGTTTTTTCTTATGTTTTTTTTTTCAAAACCCGGTGGTCTTTCTGAAACTTTTTGTGCCACGTGGCCAAGGGTCTCACCTAAAGTTTTTCTGCACCAACATCGCCTATTTAAGTCGTGTGTCAAGTCAATAAGGTCTTCATGTGACCGGTAGTACCACTCTAAGATGTTCGAGTTAGGTGACATATTCGCCTAGAGAGTATTAAAGAGTATACGTTGTTTTGTGACATTAAAAATTAATATGTATTTCTTAAGAGTTGCCTAGTAACATGTTTACTTTTGTTTTGGGGTTATTCCCTGGTTATAAAAGGAAAAAAAGATGTTTGAAAACAAGAAATGCATGCATACCAATAGTCTCCCTGTTAAGGGATCAAAACCAGATGCACCAGAAGCAAATGACACACCCCTAATCATATCTTCATTTTGTAGCGAAGGGTCCAAATATGCTGGAAGATAATCCATCACCCCTAATTTCGCACCTTCAAGTTTCATATCAAAGAATTTAAGTTATTGGAAGTCCAAGTGACTCAAAAGTATTCAAAACAAAATATCAAAATCCCAAGATAACAAGTACTCTAGATGCGAAACTATCAGTCACATAGAGATCTTTATGCGAAAACGCACTCCAAGTGGACTTCACACCTCACACGTGTAATATTAGTGCTGTTGGAATTCCTTTGTAGTATTCGAATGTGATTAGGGTTCTACAGATCTCTCTTTGTTCATAAATGAATTGATAAATTAAAAGTGATACATCTGAAAGTATATGTATGTATCCGGGGTATCCATATGATAACCGCCCCCAAATAATAAATAAATAAGACATACTACTCTAATTAATATTTAATCTAATATGTAACATAATTGTGTATTATATCTAGCTTATATATTTAACTATACTTGTCTAACACCCTCCCGTAAGCTAGATCATCGGAACATCATGCGTAGTAGAGTCTTTAAACGTAAGAAATCCTTTGGCTGTAGTGCCTTGGTCATAATATCGGCTAATTGATCTTTGGTTGCACAGAACAGTATTGTTACATCTTCTCTTCTGATCAGGTCTCTTATGAAGTGATATTTGACACGTATATGCTTGCTCTTACCATGATACACCGAATCTTTGGCCAGACATATAGTGGACTTATTATCACAGTAAATAGGTATTGGATAATTGTCCTTTCCTTGCAATTCATCTAAAATTCCTTTTAACCATATTGCTTGGCATCCGGCTAAGGTTAGAGCCATGTATTCTGCCTCCGTTGAAGAGAGTGCAACTACCTTTTGTTTCTTTGATTGCCACGATATAGGTCCAGATCCTAGATGGAAGATGTATCCGGATGTACTTTTACTATCATCCACATTTCCTGCATAGTCACTATTACTAAACCCTATCAGTTTCTGTTTTCCACCCTTGGAGTATGTAATCCCTTGATCAAGAGTTCCTTTAACATATTTGAGTATGCGCTTGGCTGCTTCCCAATGACTTCGTTTAGGAGCTTCCATAAACCTACTTATTTTACTTACTGCGAACATTATGTCTGGTCTAGTATTTGTCAAATACATTAGACTTCCTACTAGACTTCTATACATGCTTTCATTTATGAACTCTTCCGGATCGTCCTTTGATAGTTTTATTCCGTAATCCATCGGTGTCGAAACTGTATTGCATTGACTCATTCTGTATTTTTCAAGCAAATTTTTCATGTATTTCTTTTGTGATAGGATTATATTGCCATCTTCATAGGAGACTTCCATGCCAAGAAAGTAATGCAGTTTTCCCATGTCAGTCATCTCGAATTCCTTTTTCATCTCATCTTTGAACTCAGAAATTAACTTCATAGAGTTACTGGCTATGATTAAGTCATCCACATATAAGCATATTACCAGTTTTCCGTCTTTGGTATCTTTAATGTATAACGTATGCTCATATGTACATTTTCTAAATTGTGGTGTACGAAGTACGTATCTATTCTGCTGTACCAAGCTCTTGGTGCCTGTTTTAAACCATACAGAGCTCGTTTTAGATGACATACCTTAGCTTCCTCTCCCGTTTGATATATCCTTGTGGTTGATCTATATAGACTGTTCCTTCAGTTTTCCGTTTAAGAACGCTGTTTTTACGTCCATTTGATGTAAATACCAGTCATTTTGAGCTGCGAGTGCCAGTACTAAACGTACTGTCTCGAATCTAATCACCGGTGCAAATACCTCTTGGTAATCTATCCCGAATTTTTGTTTATACCCTTTTACCACCAGTCTTGCTTTGTATTTATCTACATTTCCTTTCTCATCATACTTTGTCTTGTAGATCCATTTAACCCCTATAGGTTTCTGATTTTTCGGGGGATCAACCAGATCCCAGGTTTTATTTTTGTAGATTGGTTCCATTTCCTTATCCATTGCATCAATCCATTTCCCATCTTTACTGGCTTCTTCGTAGGTGGTGGGATCCGTACTAGCATAGAGTACAAAGTTGATCACTTGATTTTCATTATACTTTTGTAGTATTTCTTCATTAGTTAATGCCCTTGTGTCTCTATAAACACTGTTGATGTTTCTTGTACGAATCGTTTCGTTTTCAGAATCAGTAGAGGAGGTTTCTTCATTATGCTGATTTTGACTTGGTGTAGGATCTAACTCACTATCGTCTTGATTTTGTTGTGTTTGCTGTGATTCAGTTAATCCGGAGTTTACTTCCACATCGTCTGTTACGCTTTCAGGTTGAACGGGATTCGATTCATGATATAAATCTGATCATTTATACCTTGACTCATTGGTACTGCATTATCCTCCATTATCATGTATGGAGTCTCGTTTGATTCATTGTTAATGACCCACCTTTTATTTTCATCAAAGATCACGTCTCTGCTTATAGTGATCTTGTTAGTTAAAGGATTAAACAGCTTATATCCTTTACTATTTCCACTGTACCCAACAAATATCATCTTCTCCGTTTTATCATCCAATTTATTCCACTGCTGTTTGGGTATGTGGACATAAGCTACACTACCGAAAACTTTGAAGTGCTCCACATTTGGTTTTCTTCCATTCCATGTTTCAAATGGAGTTGTATTTGGTCTAGTCTTTGTGACCGTTCGATTCAGTATGTATGTGGTGCAGGCTATTGCCTCTGCCCAGAATTTGTTTGGTAATATCTTCATGTTCAACATACTTCGACTTAACTCCATTAGTGTTCTGTTTTTCCTTTCGGCTACCCCGTTTTGTTGGGGTGTATAACTGTTGGTGAGTTGATGATGAATTCCATTCTCTTTCAAATAGTCTTGAAATAATTTTCCACAATATTCGCCTCCACGATCTGTTCTTAATGTCTTTATCATGTGATCCGATTGATTTTCGGTTAATGCTTTGAATAGTTTGAAATAATTCAATGCCTCGGACTTGAGTTTAAGAAAATACACCCAAGTTTTTCTAGAATAATCGTCAATGAAGGTAATGAAGTACCTGCATCCACTAATTGACTCCGTTCTCATCGGACCACATATGTCTGAATGGATAAGTTGAAGTGGTTTAGTTGCTTGCCACTTCGTTTTATTTGGAAAACCTTTCCTCGCTTGCTTGCCCGATATACATCCCTCACATATGCTTATGTCTCTCGAAATTTTTGGCAGTCCATACACTAAATCTTTGTTCCCCATATCCGCTAGTGTATCTAGATTCACATGTCCATACCTCTTATGCCATAGTGTAGAGGTTTCCTTGGTAGTCATGGTCAATGCTAATGTTAAATCCTTTCCAGGATTGAGAGGAAACATTTTGTTGTTTGTCATCCTTATGACACCCAAGGTTTCATTTCTAACATCCTTTATAATGCATTTACCTTCTTGAAATTTAACCATGTAACCTTTTTTTATGAGTTGTCCCACGCTCAGAAGATTATGTCTTAAACCTTTGACATAAAATACATTTTGTATCCTTTTGCTTCGCCCCTGTATTATAATCATGACCTCCCCACTGCCTAAGACTTCTAACTTCTTATCATCTCCTGTTCGTACCTCTTTTCTTATTGACTCGTCTAACGTTATGAACAAGTCTCGGTTTCCTGTCATGTGGTTGCTGCAACCACTGTCTAAATACCAATGATCATCGTTCACTGTTTCTTCCATATTCAGAATCATGAACATCGAATCATCTGTTTCCTTTCCATCCGGTTCATCCTCTTGATGAATTAACATGTTATCTGTACTTCCGTTTTCCTCTTTCTGTTTGCAAAACTTGGCGATGTGGCCTAGTTTTTGACAGTTATAACATCTAATGGAACTTAAATATCGATCCCTAAATCTACCACGTCCTCTTCCTACTCCACTGTTTCGATTTTGTCGAAACTTATCTTGATTGGCATTTTGAATTTGAAATGCATGTTCAATCGGAGGATCTTCGTATCTTTTCATTCGTAACTCATGGGATTGCAGGATTCCCATTAATTCTTCGGTGGAAACATCTTCTAAATTCTTAGTTTCCTCTACAGTGATCACAACCGACTCAAACTTTCGAGTCATGCTACGTAGAATTTTTTCTACAATTCGTTGTTCACTAATCTTTTCTTCATTCATTCTTAACTGATTCACTATTAGGGTTATTCTATTGAAATATCCTTCAACAGATTCCCCATCTTTCATGTTTAACGCATCAAATTCACATCTAAGAGTTTGAAGTCTTACAGTTTTTACTCGATTTTCTCCTCTATATGATTTATGTAGAATATTCCAGGCCTCCTTTGATGAATTTGCCATAGCGATCCTCTCGAATACGGTATCACTTACTGATTGAAATATTATGTGCAGAGCACGTTTATCTCTTTTGATTGACTCTCGGTATGCAGTGTTGGCTTCATTTGTTGGATTATTTCCCAACTCTTGATATCCATCTTCGACGATGTTCCATAATTCTTGCGATTCGAGTAACACTTTCATTTGAATATGCCAGTGGTAATAATTTTGTCCAGTGAGTTTGGGAATTTGGGTTTGAATTCCCTGTGATTGATTCATCTTCGTTTGATCCTTCGTGAATGCAGTTGATTGAATTGAAACGATGTTCAGATCGTTGTGGCTCTGATACCACTAAGTTGGAATTCCTTTGTAGTATTCGAATGTGATTAGGGTTCTGCAGATCTCTCTTTGTTCATAAATGAATTGATAAGATTAAAAGTGATACATCTGAAAGTATATGTATGTATCCGGGGTATCCATATGATAACCGCCCCCAAATAATAAATAAATAAGACATACTACTCTAATTAATATTTAATCTAATATGTAACATAATTATGTATTATATCTAGCTTATATATTTAACTATACTTGTCTAACAAGTGCAAACAATACAAAAGTACAGACCATACAACACATCTAATATCCTTCTATGCAAGTGATTCAAGAGTATAACATTAGGTTTATATTATTTACCAATGGTATCCGCAAGTGTCTTCCCATTGGTGAATCTTCCTGTTGGCTTCCCACCCATGAAATCCTTTCCATAGGGGTAGAAGTTAGCCTTTACAAGCGTTACTCGGAAGTTATTGTTCCCCGAATCTGCAAAGGAGTCTCCAAATGCGATGACCGCTGGTAGGGAGTTATTTTTCGGTTTATTTACTGCTGCCACACTGCAGCGTAAACAAACAGATGCATACAGACAAATGAGAACTACGTTAACAACCAAAGGTAGCATTGTACTAGATATTGTTTAAACTGGTACATTAGAGTTGTAAAGAATTCACGTTCTTATGTAGAGATGAATTTTGGTCTAGCAATAAGTTGGTGTGATTATGTGATAGTAAGTAAAAAGTTGTGTCGTCATATATGTTTACTAGGTGGTTGTTTGTCGTGTGAGAGAATATATATTTGAAAGGCTAAGCAGAGCTTTAGACGGGGTGATATGGGTTTTAAGACGGTGTTTTCAACACCGTCTTAAAGCACACCGGTTTAAAATCAAGTCTTATTAGACGGTGTTCAAATTGAACACCGGCTTAAACTTAATGAACACCGTCTTTTGGTGTTTAATTTGATCCCCATATTAAGCTTGATGAACACCGTCTTTTGATATTATGATATAAATCGTCGCTGTTATCCTATCGTCGCAATCGTTACTATTTCCCTGTCGTCGCTGATGCTTAAAAAACTTTTTTTTCTTGTTTTTTTAATACAAACCTGTCAATTTCTGGTTCACGACACACAAAAACTAAATAAATATAAACTAATAAGCATAAACGTAAGCATAAATGGTTGCCTTTAAAAAAAAACATAAGCATAAACGTCACAATCCGGGTTCGTTTTAAGTAACCAATTCACAAACACATCATAAAACTACCTAACATATAATTGTACGTCATATCCGTGTCATCATCCGCTTCTTCATCAGATACTTAGTCAAATACTTTCCAAACTTAGTCGGATAACTTGAACTCAAGTTAAGTTAAGAAGTAAAGGTCCTTGAAGTGGTAGAAAGGGCTCATTTACACCAAATACTTTCTAAGATGATAGTAGAGGTTCCTGCAAGTTTAATAACATAATGAGAACCCATTGTAAGCCAATACAATCATAGTTGTCAAAGATGTACAGTTACCGAACATAAAGCAAACGTGCGAAACTGCATCAAAAAACGAACCTGCGTTTTGAGCTGGAAAATGGCAAGAAATCAATTGTGGTGTTGTGGTCATCGGAAATTTTCCTCTGTTCTCGTTACCACTTGCTCCTGAACTGCAAATTCGAACCAAAGATCATTCTAATAAATATTTATGCATATGTTCTTTTATATTTGGTGAAAACAAATATATGAGAGAACTGAACATGAGACATTTAGTCAAGTCGAATCATGCATATCAAATTTTGATATCCATCAATAAATATATTATCTTTTGTTATTTAAAATCAGACAGCTTCAAAAACCGTTGAAACCATCCAAACCGACAACGCTGAGTCAAATCGGCCGGTTCAGTTTAATAATAACACATTTGCGGTTTAAAGTTTGGAAAATCGGCTTGGGTGGTTCAGTTGACGGTCAATGTTTTGGGACTGACTGTATAAACTGAACCGGCCATAGGCTTTAGGTAAGCTGTTTTCATATAAGTCTTAATTGTGGTCTAGAACTCTATATGAGGCAGTTAGGGATGCCCTTTTACCCCTTATATGTTTCTAGGTCCCATGTTCGATTATCCAATCATTCTTTTCTGTTATATAACTGATTAAACATTTTAACTTTATCTTGTGACGTTTCAGCTTTCAATTTTTCATGGTCGATTGCCGTCAGCCCGTCACTAGTCAGTTTCCACACCCCGGTCCGGTCACCACTCCAACCTCCCTTTTCATCCTTATATTTTTTTAATATAAGAAAATTATGCTTTATATTTTTTTTGGGTCTAAAACCGTCTAAACCGAACTGTCAAACTATAAAAACTGACTGGTTCAGTTTTTTTTTCATTCCAAAACCGTAGTTAGTGGTTCGGCACAAAATTTTCGTTAAAATTGGCCGCACCGGACCGTAAACACCCCTGTCAGTGAGCATAACATCTTTGTTTCTTGTCAAAACTCTCTTTCGAAAAACTAATCATACCTTTCCAAAAGGTGAAACTAACTCGTGCAACTCAGTAATTTTGTCGTCCAATTCCTTCTCACCTTCCTGAAAAGTCAAAACACCGAAAAAAATGTCCCGAAATTCAGATAAGGGAGTGCTACAACTAATACCGCGCACAATTTTAAAAGAAATTATTGCATCAAATAATCAACACAGGTGGAGAAATAATAGCAGATTGTAAAGGGCAGTAAACATAGCAGCATTAAGATGTGCCATAGTTATTAAAAGTGTTAAGCGCACTCAAGGCGCATAGGCCTCGCCTGGGGCCTAGACGCAAGGCGCAAAAAAAGCGTGGGCCTGAGAAAAAAAAGCGTACAACAAAAAAAAACATAAAATATTTTTATATAATAGAAAATTAATACTATTCTTCAAATAAAATAAACTAAAGCTATTATATAACATTTAATATCGTCTATTTAGTACCAAAAGTTATAAAATGCTAGTTTATTAGTGTAGAAAAGTAGTTTCGTTAGATAAAAGTAGAAATCTAGCTAGAATCTTGCCAGAATTTAGAGAATTTGGCCGAAAACTCTCAAGAATCTAGGAATCTCGCCGGAACCTGTGCATGAACCATCACCTGGAGAATTAAAGCGCAATTGCCTTGACTTAAGGCGCAATCGCCTCGCCTCGCTAGGAAATTGGGCCTAGGCGCAAGAGGCGATGGCTTTAGCTAGTGATGAACAGCAGGAGGACGATGGCGTTTTGGAACTTCCGGTAACATAGTTTAGGCTTGGAGCCATTCCAATGAGAACACTAGTGCACCCTGATTTAGCCATCGAGCCGCCCCAACATAGAGTTAGCAGGACAAATGCTAACACAAGATGGCTCATGTTACCACTAGCCATTTCAATATAACTCAGGATGGTGTACTTACTTTCTTAACTACATGAAGTCATGAACATATTTATAGGGCACAAACGTTGTCCATTTGATTGGTGGTGGTAATAAATTAGTATTGTAGCCTACAATTTGACCTTTTGGTTGTAGCTGTCTTCAAAATAGTTACTTACTTTCATATCAGGCTGTATATATAAATTACCAACTGTCCATTTATGTCATAACTATAAAAAAAAATAACCTATCTAGCATTTATAACTGATAATCGTGAGAAATATTTGATTATATCGATTCGGACAAATATCGCCCTCATCAAGTGCTTTTTCAACCTCTTTATCTAACAAACCCTAAACTACAAATTATAACAATCGAACAAACAACATAAACGATAACATATACCTC
Source organism: Helianthus annuus (assembly GCF_002127325.2). Taxonomy (NCBI): domain Eukaryota; kingdom Viridiplantae; phylum Streptophyta; class Magnoliopsida; order Asterales; family Asteraceae; genus Helianthus; species Helianthus annuus. The sequence goes on from NC_035446.2 coordinate 16,527,681, forward strand.
GATGAGCTGCGGTGGCGGGTACAGAGGCAGTGAAGAATGAACGAGTGCGTGAAGGGGTTGCTGGTGGTGGTCGTCTCCGGTGGCGTGTAGGGTTTGCAGATGGTGGTTGTCTCCGTTGGCGTGAAGAGGTTGCAGATGGTGGTCTTCTCGGGTGGCGTGAAGGGGTTGAAGGTGGTGGTCGGAGCGTCTCCGGTGGCGTGGTGGTGGTCGGAGCGTCTCCAGTGGTGTGGTGGTGGTTTACACTCAGGTGGCATATGGGTTTTGGGGGACTTAGGCTGGAAGGTATGGTTTGGCTCATCCCCACGGGGATGAGCCTCCACGTAGGCGCCACGTAGGTGGCTAGCATGGGATGAGCCAAAATGAAGATGGAGGGGGATGGAGGATGGGGCCCCACCACATATTTTTTATTGTTTAAGTCATTTTAATTGTTTAATTTTTATTTCTTTAACTTTTATTTTTTATAAAAAGTATTCAACATTTAAATAAAAATACTACATAAAGGAAGATAATAAAATCCATTACATAAAAAAAATAAAAATTACATAACCTAAAAAATAAAAAATTACGCTACCTAAAATTTGGAAAAAAAAAGACTAGATTTAAAAATTTAAAACAAACACACTACTCGTCTTCGTCTTCGTCTTCGGCTCCGTCACCCTCCACAATGTTAACGTTGTTCCAAATATGTTCTACCAAATCTTGTTGAAGGTTTGCATGCGTGAAGTCGTTTGTTAGCGAGAACGAGTTTAAATCCTGTTGTTGGGGATCAACCGGGACAGTGTTCCCCCAAGATGCATTCTCATCATACTCACAAATCGCCCGACCTTCGTCTTCAATAATCATGTTATGGAGCAAAATGCAAGCGTACATACAAAGACGCAGCCTTTTTGGGGTGAACGCACGTGCCCGTTGTGCAACGATGGCCCATTTTTTTCGTAAGACACCAAAAGCGCGTTCGATGTCTTTTCTTGCAGCTTCTTGACGCTTGGCAAATTTTTTCGGTTTTTCGTCCTCGGGATACGGAATAGTCTTCACAATTGTAGACCAAGACGGATATATCCCGTCAGCAAGATAATACCCACGTCTATACTCAACCCCAGAAACTGTAAAACTTGTGTCCGGTCCCGTTCCATTAACGACATCGGTAAAGATGGCCGATTGGTATAACACGTTGAGGTCGTTGAGTGAACCAGGGAGACCAAAGAAAGAATGCCATATCCACAAATCTTGTGATGCCACGGCTTCAAGTATCACAGTTGGATAGCCGTGATCACCTCGCGTATATTGGTCGCGCCACGCAGTCGGGCAATTATGCCACCCCCAATGCATACAATCAATGCTACCAAGCATTCCCGGAAACCCGTGCCTTGCTTCATGTGCTTGGTACAACTGTTGAACATCATATGCGTTTGGTTTCCGCAAATATTTTTTGCTATACAGTTTCACCACATTATGGCAAAACCGATACAAACATTCCCGCGTAGTTCTTGCCGACATCTGTAAGTACTCGTCCAAAGCGTCGGCCACTGTCCCGTACGCCAGTTGTCGAATGGCCGCAGTACACTTTTGTAACGTTGTAAACCCTTCATAATTTCGAGCATCAGGACGTTGCGTGAAAAACGGGTCTAGCCCCGCCAAATCATTGGCAATCCTTGTGAATAAGCGGCGACTCATTCGGAACCTGCGTCTAAAAATGTCGGCGTTGTAAAGTGGCTCATCCGAAAAATAATCGTTCACCAATTTCTCGTGCGCTCCTGTCGTATAAAATATATAAGTACGAGATAAAAAAAATAAGGACAATGAAATTTTGTAATGAAAACCTTGGCGGTCTCTGTTAATGCGTATTCGTGTGGTAATAACATTTTCACCAATTTCTTCCTCTTCCTCTTCGTCTTCCTCTTCCTCTTCGATTAAAATCTGTCCCGCCCGTAGAACAGCGTTTGCGAAAAACATCTCCTCTTCGTCATCCGAAGACGAGGGCCACCAAGGATTAGAAGCCATTGTGGGTAAAAGGATATTTTTTTTTATAAAAGTAGGGAGAAATTGGTATAAAAGTGAGAGTGTTTTGGGTTGAAAGTGGGGAAATAATATTGAAAGTGGGTGAATTTATAGGAAAAAATGAATTTTTTTTTAATAAAGAACTAGCCGTTCAACGGCTATATGGTTTGAAATTTGGGGCGGCACACCCGGCTGGAGCTCGCCGGTTGTGATGCTTGCCGGGCCAGGGGGGCGGTGTGGGGGTCCGGCGCCGGGCCAAGCCGGGCCAAGCCGGCCCCCATACCTTCTAGTCTTAGGTTTCTACGAAACATTTTCTTAACTTCCTTTTTTATGTTTTCTTGAATATTTTAATCAAAATGTATGATATTTATAAGACGTGTTCAAGTCAACACCGCCTAAAGGTTGCATAAAATAGTATAAGACGGTGTTTAAGCATTAGACGGGGTTTTTTTGAATTTTCTTGAATATTTTAATCAAAACAGCAATGAATATTGATTTTAAGACGGTGTTATTGCTTTAACACCGTCTAAAATAAAACTTCAACACCGTCTAATACTCCATTTTGTAGTAGTGTTATTCACGTTCTTACATAGAGATGAATTTTTAGTGTGATTATGTTATGGTAAGTAAAAAGTTGTGTTGTCATATATCATGTTTACTAGGTGGTTGTTTGCCGTGTGAGAGAATATATATTTGAAAGGCTAAGTGTACGTTGTCTTAACTAGTCTTTAAAACAACACATAAAGAATTTAAGAAGTAGAGAATTTAAAATATATTACTTCTAAATAAATCATAATAACTAGCTAATAAATTCATATAGTACCTGTTGAAGTTTTAGATTTATCTTTTTGCTGTAATCACAAACAAATGTAAACAAAAAAAAAAGGGATTTCATGGAAAAGAATTTAAAATAATATGTGAATCGACCTAGGTATATTGATGGAAAAAGCTTATTTCATTATAGGTATTTATTCGACCATGGGTTTGGTGGCTGATTGGCAAAGATAAATCCTTTAAAATATACCTTTCTTTAACGACTAACAAAACTCATTTTATTAATACGTCTACCGGTAGGTGTCACACCCCTAATTTCCACGTGTCACCGGTGGGTCCGGTAGGGGAGTATCGTGACGTAGTTGATATCATCATAGTCAAACAACACAAGTTATAATGCACAGCGGAAGCAAAAAGATAGATTTATTTCAACCAAACAAAATGTAATATCCAAGTATCACAAAGTAGCTGAAATAGATCCACAGGCGGATCAAAATAAAAAGAAGAAAACTGTTCAACAGATAATGGCATCCAAGCTTGCGAGACTCTAACGATACTAAGGAGTAGCTAGCCTATTACGTGTAGAACCTGCACTTAATCTTTTTGGGGAAAATACGTCAGTTTACACTGTTAAATACAATTTAACTGACTCATTTTGAAAACATTTTAAAAAATTGATTTGAATGCACATGGCACAAAACTTTTTATAACTTGGGATAATTAATCAAATCTAAACTTGTAAAAGTATTACATGTTTGTTATGCGTTTAGTCGTCCGGTTCGTGCCGGGTTTAAGATTAATAGACACACCACATAGTATAAATCCACGGCGGGAAGCCAACGGTTATACCTTAATAAATATGGACACATTGTCGGGTGTACGCCTACACCCGCGTGTTAAGGTCGTGGCCATTTCGTAAAATGATGCCAAGGATATCCGGGACATAGTCATTAAACTTCCAAAGGCGTAAAACAAACAAAACGAATTTTTAAACGGGTCACATTGATAATAATCAACTACTAATGAGTTAAGGTCAATTGCCCGACCAAGCGGTATTTTATATACCGTACCCCAAGCCCGTATAAGGGAAAATAAGTTAAAAGTATTTACCTGAGCAAGTATAAACCACGATAAGCAAATGCAAGTATCTTTTAATGGGTCTCCTATTCTGGAATGAAGGTTTATAATAACCTATTAGAATCCTAATGGGTCTTTAATATAGCCTAAGCTTAGACCGGTTCGTTTCAAGGATAAATACGGTTTAATCGCATGGAAGGCGAACACCAGGAAGGAATGTGATTTTAGACCCAACAAGTTTGGAGACTTGTATAATATGGGTAAACTAAACACATTCTGGATTTTGAGACAAAGATGATATGGTTTGTCCCGTTTCGGCTAATATGTGTAAACTAGTTACATAAGCTGATCCGAACGTAAAAGTGCGTAACGGGTAACCATATAAATCATATACAAGTTTCCTGAGATTATATGCACCAAATATTGTTGTGATATCAGTAAGATATGTCCTATTATGCCCAAAATAATTTTAAACTCAAATCACGCCTCATAAGGGCATTTTGGTCATTTAAAAGGGTATAAAAGAGTTAAACTAGCAATCTGAGTTATATATCTGAATAAATCAGTAAATATACTTAGTTAAGTATGTTATAACAGTATAGTATCAAATGTATGTGAATTTTATTAATTATAACCATCTTATGCACCGAAATGGCATTATGGTAATTTCACATAAGCCTAAAAGGTCAAAACTGGAGATCTGAGTTTGAAACCTTAGTTTACTGTTACAATATAAAATTTTACTGAATATATCAGTAGGTATTGATTCTTATATATATAAACTATTTTTGACATATACTATGTCGTAAAAATGCCTAAAAAGGCGATTTAGAGCCATTTCTGGGTTTTCAAAGAAAAGCTGATATTTTTATAATTCCAGAAGGCTCAAAATAATATATTTATCATAATAAATCAGTAGAAAAAGGTTTGAGATCAAAAGGATTTATAAAACTCATTTTATAGCCTAAAATGGCATAACCGGTAATAACCGAATTAAGCTTAGAACTCTAAGTTATGCTCAACCTAAAATTCAATAAAAATCTCTAAAAATCCCAAAATATTATTATATATCAGTCGGTATAAAGTTTGATATAAAAATTTGGGTTTAGATAGGTTATATGCTAATTACGCTAATTAATTACTAAAAAAGCTTCTAATTACGCTAATGAACATACCTCTTAATCTAGACCTCAAACTGATGTCAAATTTTGGGTACAAGTTTATAATTCAGTAACTAAGATGTCTACTCTTTTACATTTTCAAAAATCACATTTTAAAGACATTTGGGCATACTGGTCAACATAAGGGCATTTCACGGAAACTTGCATAATAATTAGACAACTAGTGAAGCAAGCCGTATAATCACAGAGGGTTATACTAACATGTTACTAGGTCCAAAAGAAGCTCTAAGGCAATCCTAAGCTTGACTAAAACGGGTCAGAACTGAAAGTCAAAGCGAAAGTCAAACTATGCGACTTTCGGTTCCAAACCGGGTCTAAACAGAAAATTGTCGAGTTGAACATGTTGGGACATGTTCTTACTTTAGTTACCAAGTTATATTAATGATCAAACAGGTTGCATGCATCCTACATTGCTAATTATGAGTTAAATTGGATTTAAGTATTCTGTTGACTTTTTAAAGTATACTTTGACTCGACAAATAACATGGTTAGAGTGGGAATCTGGAAATACCCTTTTAAGGGTTTGTTACCCACATAATTACCTACTTATAGGTATTTTTAATTCGAGATTTGGCTGAGTAATTATGGACTAATCTTGAAGTCAAACCTTAATTACGACGGTTTGACTTTTAGCTAATTAACTAAGCTAAAATGGATTAAGGGAGGTTAAGGACACTTACAAGAGTCCTAATTACTGCTAGAGATCACTAAGAAGGTTGCTTGCTATCCAGAGAGCTCCAGAGAAGCCTTGAATAAAAGTTCCAAGTGAGCAAGACTAATGTTCACCACCCAAGCTCCTTATATAGTGAACCTTGAAGTCCAAGATCATGCCAAGACAACCTAGAATGGTTACAAGATCAACCCATGTGTCCCTAATAGGCTAAATACTGCCTAGAAAGTCCCTGGTTTCGAAAACCATGCTCATAAGTCGGTGTAACAGGCTGAACAGGCAGCTGTCCATTTTCTGCTGCCAGCGACAGGCTTACGGACCGTAAGCCCAAGCTCTTGCGGTCCGTATGCAGCTCTTGCGGACCGTATGCTGAAATGGTTGCGGTCCGTAACCGACCTTTGCTGAAATCGCCCAGGTATGCACCTTACGTACCGTAAGCTTAAAGCCATGCGGTCCGTAACCGATGGCCAGAAGCCAAAAATTTTACAAACTTCCAAATCTTGACCATGCAACTTTACAAGTCCGAATGCTATGCCATCTTTTTCAGTTGTGGGCCCTTCTTGCTCAGCCATTGCATGCTTGCATGCCCCTTACATGTTTTTGGATCCATGTGAGAGAGTAAAGTTGACGGAAATACCAAGAACAAGTCTTGGATTCTCATAACAGTTGAACAAGTTTAATTAACTACTTCCACCTCCCATTAGACTAGGATTTAATCCAGAATTTTCTTGTAGTAACATTCCTAATAATCCAATTTCCATATAAAAGATGGAACTTTATTTATTTAGAAGACAACCGGTTAATATATCAGATGTTTATCAAACAATTTAAGGATCTTGGGATTTATAAATTTGGGTCGCTCAGAGGTGTTTTAATAACATGTCGCCCTTGGGTCGTTCAGAGGTATTTTTAATAACATGACGCCCTCTTTAAAATCCTACCATACATCTTTTTATTTGATCCGGGTTCCTGGCACGTTTGTCTCTCATGACACGTGTCTTTATTTTATTGAGCAGGAATTTTCGAGGTGTTACATCCTCACTCCCTTAAAAGAAATCTCGACCCTAAGATTTACTGAAATAATTGAGGCTATTTTTCTTTCATTGTGGACTCTAACTCCCACGTATAATCGGGACCTCTGCGGGCATCCCGTTTGACCTTGACAATAGGCACGTGCTTCCTTCGAAGCTTCTTTACCTGTCGATCCTCAATCGACACAGGTTTTTCCACAAACTTCAAGCTCTCATCTATATGCACATCTGTGTGTGGTATGACTAGTGATTCATTAGCTAGACATTTCTTCAGATTGCAGATGTGGAACACATTGTGAATACCACTGAGCTCTTCAGGTAAGTTCAACTTATAAGCCACTGTCCTAACACATTCGATAATCTCGAATGGTCCTGTATACCTAGGGCTTAACTTACCTTTCTTACCAAATCGCATCACCCCCTTCCAGGGTGATACTTTGAGCAAAACTTTATCACCAACCTCGAACTTGAGGTGTTTTCGCCTTTTATCCGCATAGCTCTTCTGCCTATCCCGGGCAGCTTTAGGCGGTCACGAATCTGGACAATCTTGTCCGTTGTTTCAAAGACTAGATTGGGACCTGACAATTGAGTGTCTCCTACTTCTGCCCAACAAATGGGTGTTCTGCACTTTCTACCATATAGTGCCTCGAAGGGCGCAGCCTGAATGCTGGTATGATAGCTATTGTTGTAGGAGAAATCGACCAAAGGTAGGTGCTTATCCCAGCCCCCTCCTAAATCAATTACACATGCATGAAGCATGTTTTCCAAAGTCTGGATGGTACACTCACTCTGCCCATCCGTCTGAGGATGGTAAGCTGTACTAAAATTCAATTGCGTACCCAGAGACTGTTGGAAACTCTTCCAAAAATGCGAAGTGTATCTAGTATCCCTATTAGAGATGATAGATACTGGTACCCCATGCAGAGATACGATTTTATCAACATACGGTTTGGCCAACATGTCCGAACTGTAGGTATCCTTAATGGGTAGGAAATGTGCTGACTTAGTCAGTCTATCAACTATCACCCAAATAGTATCATTTCCCTTCTGTGTTTTAGGCAACTTGGTGATAAAATCCATCGTCACCATTTCCCATTTCCAAGTGGGAATTTCAGGCTGTTGTGGCAAACCTGATGGCTTCTGATGCTCAGCCTTGACTTGAGCACATGTCAGACATTTAGCTACATGGGTAACTATAGACTTTTTCAAGCCTATCCACCAATAATTTGCCTTCACATCCTGGTACATCTTATCAGCTCCAGGATGAACGGAATATCTAGAATTGTGGGCTTCCTGAAGGATGACGTCTCGAAGTCCTCCATAAACAGGAACCCATATTCTTCCATTTAACCTCAGGATTCCGTCCTTGTCATAGGATAATTGTTCTTCAGTTACTCCTAGCTTTTCATTAGGATAGTTAGCTTCTGACACAGCTTTTTTCTGTGCAGCTAACAACCTTTCATTCAGATTGTTCTTGATCTCAATGCTCTTGGCATTGATTCTTATCGGCTTCACTCTTTCTTTTCTACTCAAGGCATCTGCGACTACGTTGGCCTTGCCTGGATGGTATCTTATTTCACAATCATAATCATTCATAGTTTCCATCCAACGTCGCTGCCTCATATTTAAATCCTTCTGATTGAACAGATGCTGAAGGCTCTTGTGATTGGAATAGATCACACCCTTGGTTCCATATAAGTAGTGCCTCCATAGTTTTAGTGAAAATACAATGGCACCCAACTCCAAATCATGAGTGGTGTAATTCTTCTCATGCACTTTTAGCTGTCGTGAAGCGTAGGCAATGACCTTGCCTTTTTGCATTAACACACAACCCATTCCGGTGTGTGATGCATCCATGTAAACTACGAATTCATCAATTCCTTCAGGTAACGTCAACACTGGAGCGATACTCAGCTTATGCTTCAAAACATCGAATGACTCTTGCTGCTTAGGCCCCCAATTGAACTTGCTATTCTTGCGAGTCAGCAAAGTCAGGGGTGCTGCAATTCTTGAGAAATTTTCGATAAAACGCCTGTAGTATCCTGCTAGTCCTAGGAAACTGCGAATCTCCGTAGGCGTCTTCGGCTCCTTCCAATTCATGACAGCTTCAACCTTAGCGGGATCCACTTGGATACCACGCTCACTGACTACATGTCCAAGGAATTGGACTTCTCGTAGCCAAAACTCACATTTTGAGAATTTTGCATAGAGCTTTTCTTGATGAAGCAAATTGAGAATACGTCGAAGATGTTTCTCGTGGTCAGCTTGACTTTTCGAGTATATGAGAATGTCATCGATGAAGACAATGACAAATTTATCCAAATAAGGCTTGCAGACGTGATTCATGAGATCCATGAATGTGGCAGGTGCATTAGTGAGCCCAAAAGGCATCACTAGAAACTCGTAGTGACCATAACGAGTCCTAACTGCAGTCTTGTGCACATCTTCTTCTTTAACTTTCAATTGATGGTAGCCTGACCTTAAATCAATCTTAGAAAAGTAGCTTGCTCCTTGCAATTGATCGAACAGATCATCGATCCTGGGCAAATGGTACTTATTCTTGATAGTAACCTTGTTAAGCTCTCGGTAATCGATACATAAACGCATCGACCCATCTTTCTTCTTGACAAACAAGATCGGTGCTCCCCATGGAGACGAACTAGGTCTAATAAAACCTTTGGCTAGCAAATCATCTAGCTGCGTTCTAAATTCCTTCATTTCTGTTGGCGCCAATCTATATGGTGTTCTAGCAATAGGAGCTGCTCCTTGAATGATGTCGATTCTGAACTCCACTTGTCTATCTGGTGGCAAACCTGGTAGTTCTTCAGGGTACTCAGAAATAACGGGTATGTCTTCAATCTTGGGCTTCTGCTCATCAATGGTCACCTGTGCCATATAAATGACACAACCCTTCTTCAAACATTTGGATGCCTTTAGCATAGACACTTTCTCAGGCAAACCATGATGTGTATCTCCCTGAATGGTAAGTGGTTCTCCGGACGGAGTCTTGATCACCACTTGCTTCTTGTTGCACACAATCTGGGCTTGGTTATGCGATAACCAATCCATACCCAACACTATATCGAAACCGACTAGCTTAAAGGGTAACAGGGATAAAGGAAAAGAGTGGTTCCTAATGGATATGACACATCCATCTAACACAGTTGACACTGTTTCCATAGTCCCATCAGCTAATTCTACCTCATAATTTACACTTAAGGCTTTAACAGGCAATCTTAACAACTCACAAAACTTATTATCTACAAAGGATTTATCTGCTCCAGAATCAAACAATACTCTTGCGAATACATCATTAATGAGAAACGTATCGGTTATGATGTTGTCGTTCTGGATGGCCTCCTGAACATTCATTTGAAAGACCCTGGCATTGGTCTTCTTCCCTTCCTCAGCTTTCTTCGCCAGTTTTGGGCAGTTGGTCTTGATATGCCCTTTTTCATTGCAACTATAACAAGTTGCATCCTTCAGCTTCTTGCATTCAAAGGTCCTGTGCTCAAAGGACTTACAAATCCCACATGCCTTTGGCTGGGATTGGGATTTATGTTCATACCTGCACCTTCCAAAATGGTGCTTCTTGCAAATCTTGCACTTGGGCCTATCACCCGATTGATGCCCATCTTTCTTGGTCTCAGACCCCTTCTTGTGCTCACGGTTCCCTCTATGCTTCTTGCTCGACCGACGTGAATTATCATCTTCACGTTTCCTTTTCTCTGTGTCAGCATTTCTCAATGATCTCTGTCTCACTGCATCTAGTGTGAGAGATAGAGATATATCAGCTACGGATCTAAATGTAGCGGGCTGAGAGGCCTTCACGCTAGCTTTGATTTCTGGGGCCAGACCCCCAATGAAACGTGAGATCCTTTTGGGTTCCGCGGTCACAAGGTACGGAACCAATCTTGACATGGTGTTGAAACTTGTGAGGTACACCTGGTAATCCAGGTTCTTCATGACCAGAGATAGAAAATCAGAGTCTATCTTTTCAACCTCATGCTGAGGGCAGTAGTTTTCTTTGATAAGAGCAACAAATTGCTCCCATGACATGTTGTACAAAGCAACCTTTCCAGAGGCTTGGATCAATGATCTCCACCATGCTAGGGCTTCACCCTTAAATGACTGGGATGCAAACTTTACCATATCTCTTTCAGCACAACCACTAATGTCCACAACAGTGTCCATTTCATCCAGCCAGGTCATGCAATCTACAACGCCCTTCTCCCCAGTGAAGTCTCGGGGCTTGCATGAAACAAAGTACTTATATGTGCAACCCTTGATGCGAGGTGCATCATCAAACACTATCTTCTTAGGGTGAACACTGTTCTCATTCGATGAGTGTCGATCATCATCTTTCTTAGGTTTGGGCTGAACAGAGGGTGGTTTGCTATGAGTCCCAGAATGGGATTTTGGCTTGGAATGAGGTGTAGATAGGGTTCTACTTTGGGTCCCAGAGGACTCACTGTTCTGCCTCTCCAAGGCTTTTATAACTGCATTATCCACTAATGCTTGAAGCTCCGCTCCAGTTAACTGTATTCTGGCATTTTCGTGGTTTCCCCCTGGATGACTATTCACTTCATCCGACCCAGCCATGTAGCTTCAATTGCTACATATGGAATTAATGGGCAAGGTTATATTTAGAGACTTTTACAGTATTTTATATTTTATTAACCATGGTTTTAAATTGCCATTTTAGGTTAATTTGTTAAAATTTTAGGATCTTTATTATTACCCTAAAAATATATTAATAATAGCACATAAAGCCTAGTCACAAGGACAATTTAATTTAATTATAAACCAGGACTTTGCAGTGTCTAGGTATTTAGGTCTGAACCACAGTTCGTCACCTGTTATTAACAGGGAGTCATAAGCTACCACTGTTTTTAGTCCCAGAGGACATTTAATTATTGCCCACAGGCACTTCGCCCCTAAGAAGCGGTTATATAAGTAAGGGAATTTAAATTAACCCTTTTTAAAGGATGGCCTGTGTGACTTTACTAATTCACAATTTGCCAAGAATGTTAACATACTAACAGATGTTAACAATAATTGGAATCTATTATGTGGGTTCTACCATCTTGGCCATGTCTGCAACAACATAAAGGCTAGGTTTTACCTCTAAGATTCCTTTAATAATTAACGCAGAATAGACCTAAATTGAGATGTTAATATGGATCTTAATCTAATTATGGAACTACCATCTTGGCCTTGTTTTATGATAACATATGGCTAGTTCTTTGTCCTTTTTAGATTTTTCCATTTTAAGATAATGGCAGATCTTTTTATTATTTTCATTTATTTCATGAATAAAATGAAAAATTTAAACTAGAACATCTCAAAAATTGTTTAAACAAGTACATCATTTGCCCTAAACGGGACTTCTACGAAAAAAATGCCCACGCAGGGGTGGAAAACAAAACAAACCTACACAGGGGTCAACTAAAAGACATGCCCATGCAGGGGCAGAATACAAAATGACAAGGCCACGCAGGGGCTGAGTACTGAAGCAAAAAGTCCACGCAGGGACTTGATTACAACTAAAATAAATAAAATAAAAGGTCTTCAATGACCCCTTCTCTTGGACTTCCCTTTGATCAAATCTGATAATCCCTTGAAGAAGCCACGAGTGTTACTGCGCTCTGTTTGGATTTCCCGTTCACATCGGTCCTATCTTTCAAGGACCTCTTGCTGGCGCTCGGGCGAGATCAACTGCGGCTGCGGTGGCTGGTACAGAGGTTGAGGAGGTGGCGGACGCTGGTACCCATAGGTTGGGTAACCAGTGGTCCAAAGACAACCATAAGGTCCCTCTGGGTGACTAGCATTGTAGTCCCATGCCTCCTGGTATGGGTCCACACTAGCATAGTTGTAATGAGTATGCGCCGGCTGCTCAAAAGGGTTATACGTCGATGAACCGGCGTATGCAGGGATAGGGTTATCAAAACCTAACGGTGGTGCCATAGGCACTGAGTTGATCTCGGGGATGGGGTTTGATGGACCCCCCATCTGCGGGTCTTCTTCTTCCTGAAGTGGCGGATAATGACTGCCACTCGAGGGCTGAGGAGTGCTGATGCGGACTCCTCCTCGCACGGACATCCGTGCGTTTGACCTTCTCCGCCTCGGTGGCTCCAGAGGCGGTTGTTGCTCCACTGGTGGTGGTGGTGACGGAGTGACTGCCACAAAACGAGAATCCACAGAAGGATCCTGTTGCTGCTGCTGATATGGGGACGAGTGGTGGGAGTTCGATCTTTGCAAAGGTATAAAAGAAGGTGGTTGGTTGTTGGGCTCATTTTCTGATTGGGGCCCAAAAGAATGCAAATACGAAGGTGAGGAACTGAGGGAGACTGACCGCCTCCCGGGCTCAACGTAGAGCCTCCACGGCTCTTTCGGGCTCGTACTCATGGTAATTGATGGCGTTCGCCGGTGCGATGGTCCGGCCTCATGATCATGGCCCGTAACTGGGCCCTTGTCTCGTCCTCTTAGAAATCTTGGCGGCATTTTTGACCTGCATACATGGATAAGATAGCAACCCATATATATATATAAAAATAAAAGACCGAAATAAACAAAAACAAAACAGAGTTTGTCCTACGGTCGTTGTCTAGACTTGGAACTCGAGGAATGTGCAATTTGTGCACTGAGATTAAACACAAAAGGCTAGTGTTTAATTCACTCAGTGTTGGCTCTGATACCAACCTGTCACACCCCTAATTTCCATGTGTCACCGGTGGGCCCGGTGGGGGAGTATCGTGACGTAGTTGATATCATCATAGTCAAACAAAACAAGTTATAATGCACAGCGGAGGCAAAAAGATAGATTTATTTCAACCAAACAAAATGTAATATCCAAGTATCACAAAGTAGCTGAAATAGATCCACAGGCGGATCAAAATAAAAAGGAGAAAAATTGTTCAACAGATAATGGCATCCAAGCTTGCGAGACTCTAACGATGCTAAGGAGTAGCCAGCCTATTACGTGTAGAACATGCACTTAATCTTTTTGGGGAAAATACGTCAGTTTACACTGGTAAATACAATTTAACTGACTCATTTTGAAAACATTTTTAAAAATTGATTTGAATGCACATGGCACAAAACTTTTTATAACTTGGGATAATTAATCAAATCTAAACTTGTAAAAGTATTACATGTTTGTTATGCGTTTCGTCGCCCGGTTCGTGCCGGGTTTAAGATTAATAGACACACCACATAGTATAAATCCTCGGCAGGAAGCCAACGGTTATACCTTAATAAATATGGACACATTGTCGGGTGTACGCCTACACTCGCGTGTCAAGGTCGAGGCCATTTCGTAAAATGATGCCAAGGATATCCGGGACTTGGTCATTAAACTCCCAAAGGCGTAAAACAAACAAAACGAATTTTTAAACGGGTCACATTGATAATACTCAACTACTAATGAGTTAAGTCAATTGCCCGACCATGCGGTATTTTATATACCGTACCCCAAGCCCGTATAAGGGAAAATAAGTTAAAAGTATTTACCTGAGCAAGTATAAACCCCAATAAGCAAATGCAAGTATCTTTTACTGGGTCTCCTATTCTGGAACGAAGGTTTAAAATAACCTATTAGAATCCTAATGGGTCTTTAATATAGCCTAAGCTTAGACCGGTTAGTTTCAAGGATAAATACGGTTTAATCGCATGGAAGGCGAAAACCGGGAAGGAATGTGATTTTAGACCCAACAAGTTTGGAGACTTGTATAATATGGGTAAACTAAACACATTCTGGATTTTGAGACAAAGATGATATGGTTTGACCCGTTTCGGCTAATGTGTGTAAACTAGTTACATAAGCCGGTCCGAACGCAAAAGTGCGTAACGCGTAACCATATAAATCATATACAAGTTTCCTAAGATTATATGCACCAAATATTGTTGTGATATTAGTAAGATATGTCCTATTATGCCCAAAATAATTTTAAACTCAAACCACGCCTCATAAGGGCATTTTGGTCATTTAAAAGGGTATAAAAGAGTTAAACTAGCAATCTGAGTTATATATCTGAATAAATTAGTAAATATACTTAGTTAACTATGTTATAACATTATAGTATCAAATATATGTGAATTTTATTAATTATAACCATCTTATGCACCGAAAGGGCATTTTGGTAATTTCACATAAGCCTAAAAGGTCAAAACTGGAAATCTGAGTTTGAAACCTTAGTTTACTGTTATAATATAAAATTTACTGAATATATCAGTAGGTATTGATTCTTATATATATAAACTAGTTTTGACACATACTATGTCGTAAAAATGCCTAAAAAGGCGATTTGGGGCCATTTCCGGGTTTTCAAAGAAAAGCTGATATTTTTATAATTCCAGAAGGCTCAAAATAATATATTTATCATAATAAATCAGTAGAAAAAGGTTTGAGGTCAAAAGGATTTATAAAACTCATTTTATAGCCTAAAAGGGCATAACCGGTAATAACCGAATTTAGCTTAGAACTCTAAGTTATGCTCAACCTAAAATTCAATAAAAATCTCTAAAAATCCCAAAATATTCTTATATATCAGTGGGTATAAAGTTTGATATAAAAATTTGGGTTTAGATAGGTTATATACTAATTACGCTAATTAATTACTAGGAAAGCTTCTAATTACGCTAATGAACATAACTCTTAATCTAGACCTCAAACTGATGTCAAATTTTGGGTACAAGTTTATAATTCAGTAACTAAGATGTCTACTCTTTTACATTTTCAAAAATCACATTTTAAAGACATTTGGGCATAATGGTCAACATAAGAGCATTTCACGGAAACTTGCATAATAATTAGACAACTCGTGAAGCAAGCCGTATAATCACATAGGGTTATACTAACATGTTACTAGGTCCAAAAGAAGCTCTAAGGAAATCCTAAACTTGACTAAAACGGGTCAGAACTGAAAGTCAAAGCGAAAGTCAAACTATGCGACTTTCGGTTCCAAACCGGGTCTAAACCGAAAATTGTCGAGTTGAACATGTTGGGACATGTTCTTACTTTAGTTACCAAGTTATATTAATGATCAAACAGGTTGCATGCATCCTACATTGCTAATTATGAGTTAAATTGGATTTAAGCATTCTGTTGACTTTTTAAAGTATACTTTGACTCGACAATTAACATGGTTAGAGTGGGAATCTGGAAATACCCTTTTAAGGGTTTGTTACCCACATAATTACCTACTTATAGGTATTTTTAATTCGAGATTTGACTGAGTAATTATGGACTAATCTCGAAGTCAAACCTTAATTACGACGGTTTGACTTTTAGCTAATTAACTAAGCTAAAATGGATTAAGGGAGGTTAAGGACACTTACAAGAGTCCTAATTACTGCTAGAGATCACTAAGAAAGTTGCTTGCTGTCCAGAGAGCTCCAGAGAAGCCTTGAATAAAAGTTCCAAGTCAGCAAGACTAATGTTCACCACCCAAGCTCCTTATATAGTGAACCTTGAAGTCCAAGATCATGCCAAGATAGCCTAGAATGGTTACAAGATCAACCCATGTGTTCCTAATAGGCTAAATACTGCCTAGCAAGTCCCTGGTTTCGAAAACCATGCTCATTAGTCGGTGTAACAGGCTGAACAGGCAGCTGTCCATTTTCTGCTGCCAGTGACAGGCTTACGGACCGTAAGCCTATGCTCTTGCGGTCCGTATGCAGCTCTTGCGGACTGTATGCTGAAATGGTTGCGGTCCGTAACCGACCTTTACTGAAATCGCCCAGGTATGCACCTTACGGACCGTAAGCTTAAAGCCATGCGGTCCGTAACCGATGGCTAGAAGCCAAAAATTTTACAAACTTCCAAATCTTGACCATGCAACTTTATAAGTCCGAGTGCTATGCCATCTTTTTTAGTTGTGGGCCCTTCTTGCTCAGCCATTGCATGCTTGCATGCCCCTTACATGTTTTTGTATCCATGTGAGAGTTTAAAGTTGACGGAAATACCAAGAACAAGTCTTGGATTCTCATAATAGTTGAACAAGTTTAATTAACTACTTCCAACTCCCATTAGACTAGGATTTAATCCAGAATTTTCTTGTAGTAACATTCCTAATAATCCAATTTCCATATAAAAGATGGAACTTTATTTATTTAGAAGACAACCGGTTAATATATCAGATGTTTATCAAACGATTTAAGGATCTTGGGATTTATAAATTTGGTTCGCTCAGAGGTGTTTTAATAACATGTCGCCCTTGGGTCGTTCAGAGGTATTTTTAATAACATGATGCCCTCTTTAAAATCCTACCATACATCTTTTTATTTGATCCGGGTTCCTGACACGTTTGTCTCTCATGACACGTGTCTTTATTTTATTGAGCAGGAATTTTCGAGGTGTTACAGTAGGAAACTTGTGCTTACAATACAATACCCACAAAAACGAGAACCCGAAACAAAGAAACTCAACAAAAACAACTTAGAGTAAAATTTCTACATTAAAACTCAACCAATCCTCCCGTGTAAAGGAAACACCTTTGGACCAAGTTTTTAATCACAAGAACCCTAGCGTTATAACTTCCTCCATAATTCTCGAAACCGAAGGGATATTTTTCTACAAAGATCGCCTCGTTTCTGTTGCGCCATATGCTCCATTGCACTATAGACCATGGCCTAAACGACATTTCTCCATGCCTTTGAGCCACCCAGAATATCACACATATTCCAGAGATCCTCAACGTGAAAAATAAAGAAAAAGGGAACGCGCCACCATTGACACATGACCTGCCATACCGTTTGCGAGAAGTGACAACATGTGAACATGTGCATAGTTGTCTCTGGACAATCCTTACATAACCTGCAAGCCGTATCCTGAACAATGATCTTACGAGCCCGAAGAGAATCGGCCGTCAGGAAATGATTAAGTCGTGCTATCCATGCCACGAAGCAAACCTTCTTGGGGACCCAAGAGTTCCACGCAAAGGTTAGAAGGGGCTGAAAATTGCCTTGGTCCACCATAAAAGCCTTGAGATATTTAACAATGAACTGCCCAAATTATGTAAAGCCCACCCCAAAAGAAGATGTGCCTTAATTTTTCAGGCCGTTTAATAACTTAAACGGGAGCACGGAACAAGGAGAAAAAAATACGTTGGGAGCGAATTCAAAAACAATTTTGATTAACGTAATTCTTCACAAAATCGATAATTTTTTAGCTTTCCAAACAAACAACCGAATTCAGAATTTTTCATCAACAGAATCCCAATTTTTTTTTACCAAATTCATGTTTCCCCCCACCGGAAGCCAAGAAGAGGTTTCCATATTCTCCATTTTTAAGTGATCCACCCGGATTCTAAAGTCTTGACATTTGCCAAGATTTATCTTGAGACCCGATACAAAATAAAAGCATCTTAGAATACTCCTTAGCAAAAGTGTATTCCTACAATTCCTTCCCCATGAGTAATACGTCATTGGCAAAGATCAAATGAGACAATAAAGGGACATTATTTGACACTTTTACCCCGTCAAACACTCCATTCGAACAAGCTTTCTTCATAATGCAAGTTAAACCCTCCATAACAATAAGGTGAAATAGGATCCCCTTGTCTTAGACCTCTTGTGCAAACAAATTCACTTGTAGACGAACTGTTAACGAGTTGCAGACCTACCCGAAGAGAGAATAGTTGATATCCACTTAATCTACTTCCTTGGAAAGCCCATTTTCTATAAATAGAATACAAATACTTCCAACATAGAGAATGGTAAGGGTTTTCAATATCAACTTTGAAAAAATAGCTTTGCATTTAGTCCTCGTCATCCAAGCAATAACCTCGTTTACAATCAAAGGGCCATCAAGAATGCTCCAGTTTGAAAGAAAAGCCATTTGTTCTTCCGAAACTAAACCCCAATCACCCTTTTTAACCGATTGGCCAAAACCTTTGAGAGAAGCTTGTTTATACACCCCACGAGGCTAATGGACCTATAGTCCGAGACCTGATGCGGGTCTTTAAATTTAGAAATAAGAGCATTGAAATCCGATAGGCATCCCTCCGATATAGACTCTCGCTCATGGAATTCATTAAAAATTCTTTGGAAATCAAATTTAAGATGAGTCCAACGACGTTTAATGATAGTAAAATTAAACGCATCAGGGCTTAGAGCCCTATCCACCTCACAATCCCACACCTCCCACTCAATTTTCATAAGAGAAAACGGAGCTACCAATCCATTACCATCACCTTCCGAGATACCCGCAATTGGAGAACATAACAAAGTTGATTGTAAGTTACATGGTTTGGTAAACTTATGAGCAAAAATAACCCGCCACCTCATCCTTAAGAATCATCAGGTTCGTTTTCCTCTGGTCATTGAGCATAAGACCGGCAATTCTATTAGAAGATTTATTAATTTTAATGATCGTATAGATGTAAGACGTGTTTTTGTCCCCGTCCATGGCCCACTTAACCCGATATTTTTTCTTCGAGTCCATAGCTTTAAGCCATTCAGCCTCCAAAATATCTTCCCTAATGGCTGCCCTAAACGAACATTCATCGTCCTGAGAGTCCTTGACTTGGCGGTTCGCTCTAGTCGTCCATAGTCCGCTTCCTTTTCTAATCTGCGTCAACCCAAACTTTTATCCTTTTCTTCATCCAGCTAAGCTTAGCTTGGTAGCTAAAGCCAAGTCAGCCCTTCCATCAAAAACAAAAGAGGCACAAAAGGTATTGGCATAATCTTCAAACCCTAAAAGTTCAAGCCAGAAGTTGAAGAAACATATGGGGCTATGGCCAAAATCAGATTACGATACTTTCAGGAGAATCGGGAAATGGTCTGACATTCTTCTATTGAGAACAAACATTGTTACCGCTGGCCATAAGCTAAAACGTTCCCTGCACATCAAGAACTGATCAAGCTTACTCAACTTCTTCCCCGCATCCCCCATGTAGGTGAAATCGATTGCCCCCATAGTGTATTCACAAAATTCACCAACTTCTATAAACAAGTTAAAAACCGCCACATGGGAAGCAACAAATTTCGAGTTCATCTTCTCCTCAGAGGTACGAACATCACCAAAGTCTGGGCATCGAACTTTTTAGAGCAAGTATCTCTTCCTAATTAACTCTTCTAGCAGCCCCATCGTTTGGGGCATGCACGTTTACCACGCTAACAGCTTCCCCCAGCCATTAATAACCCAAAAGACAACCAGAAAATGTCTGGATTTATAAACACTAGATTTAGTAAATGAACCTGGATCCCACATAGGAATCAAGCCTCAGACCTACCAATCAGATTAACCACTTCGAAACCAAAACTCGAACGACCCCAGAGGTTACTTAGCAGATACAGAGGCTGATCCTCTGAATTGCAACAAATTGAACACCGTTAGAAGTGTTTAAGCCTCTAACCCACCCTACCTTTCCATCGACCCTAACACTTCTGACATTAACTAACATACAATTCATTGACCCCCTCCAACCTCGCCTTCAGCCCTGATTTCCGAATCAACCAAACTTTTCAAATTCATTCAACATAACTCCCATTTACCACCAACCTCTAAAGTGGCGTCGATCTCCACCATGATGTTCAAATCAGTATCCGCATGCTCATCAGAATCTACATCATCAATCGACGACTCATCACACGAGGAGACAACTTCTGCTTCTTGCAAGGTGCTCTGAATGTAACGCTTCGCATATTTGTACTTTCCCGATTTAGCAAGAATTGTTGTACTTTCTATTCTCAGACACTTGTATTCTCATTGTACTCTATTTTGTTTCAATCTGTAATCCGAGACAATTGATCATAATGAAAATGCAAGTCTTTTAATCATATTCATGTTAAACTTACGTGCAAACTTTTACTCATAATTCACATTTTGAACGCTATGTTATGCATGATTCTTGGTTTCACGATACACATTGATGCTCGTTACTCGAAAAACCGATTAAACACATAAATTAACCAAACTTGAAACTTAAAATATTGGAAAAGGGTCCACACCAAACTCACGGATCTGCAGATCCACACAAACCTGCAGATCCGCACCAAAGTCCATTCGTCCGAAATGTTTGGAAACCCTAATTTTCACTCGAAGCCTATAAATAGGCACACTACTCCACCACACAATTCGCCCACTTTCTTGCAAACACTCTCAAGCTCTCTTTGGCGATCAGAGCCTGCTGTAAGGGTACTTCTTTCATTTTCAATTACATTTCATTACATTTTCTTGCATTTTTTTTCATGAATTATTCAACTTTTCACAAACCCTCTAGATTTAAGTTATCTCAAGGATGGTTTCCACTAGTTTTGCTTGGGCAAACTGCTGTGGAGCATCACACGTGCGAGATTGAATTAATATTTATAAAATCTAAACATTTTACAACTTATTCATAATGTGACAACTCGTATTTCAAACCTCTTCTTATACTTTGATTTAACCTATATGAACTCTACTTGGTTATGCTATTTGTGATTTTAAATGGAATGTATGTTTTATTTGGTTATGTGAATGTGTGTTTTGAATGTATATATATTGTAACCGCACAACAATAATCCAATCGCACAAGCTATTGGACTTTAGTGCCAGACCATCCTCGGCCCACATCTTTTGTAATCGAACCAAGGGGCAGCCCATGTAAAGGGTTCGGCCCACTCCTCTTATATGAATACAAACACCTTTTGTGTCACACCCCAACCAATGGCGGAAACATCGGGATGAGACGAAGTGTGAAGATTGCTCGAGACATCATAACGCTATTTGTGACAATAATTTAATAATCCAAATTTCATTTCCAAACTTCAAGTAGTCATCAATACAAGATCCCAAATAACAACAAGTTTAATCAAAATAACAAACCAACATAACCAAAATTCGATACAACATATTAAACCTAACGTCTAAAGTGTGTATCTAGGCATCGTGCTACCTCTTTCATTTCATCATCATCAACCTGTAACATGTTTAAAATACAATTCAATGCAAAAGCAAAGGCGAGTATACAAGTTTGGTACATACATAGCATAAGATAAAAGTGTGAACAATTCCTCATAGCAAGCATGCGATTCAAGATAAACATTAAATATGGCATGTGTATAACATATCAAACCAAGAAAACGCAATATGCTCAAGACATAACCTCAAGTTTACGGGCGGGTCGTTAATCCTATAGCGCTACATATGTCAAGGTTTGGCTCGTACGAAGTTAATGATAAGTTCAACACATAAGAATAACCCAAGTTTAAAGTATCAAGTCATCACGTATACAAGCATGTTATAGGAACGTTCATGTGTTTAATAAAGTGTTCATGTGTAAGTTAATAGGTAAATATGTTACACCCCAAAAGTGGTAAAAGTAAAAAGGGGGAAATACGAGTATACTCACATTGGTTGCGTATGAGAATTTCTTGTGACGCACAAGTAAAGATTGAGAAATCCAAGATAACGAATGAACGGTTACCCTATACGTTAGAATATCACATAATGTTTCGTTAATATTTGTAGGTTTACGATATAGCTACAAGTTAATTATTTTTTTTTACCAATCCTCCTTTTAATATTTTTGGATTATAAAAGGAATTAATATAAATTATTTAGGTTATTAAATAATAATAAAAAAATTGTTGCTGATTATAATTGGTTAACATGTCTTATTATAATCTAAGCCTTTCAAAAAATAAAGTAAAAGAAAATTGATTATCATCTTCTACAAAACAAAACTAACAGTTTTCTTTTAATTCATTCCTACCATTCTTAACAGTTTATCACTAGACATAATTTTAAACATGAAAATTTCCATTTTATTCAATTGTGGAGGTTTAACAGTACAAGTGCTAAACGAAAGGAGAATAGGACTAGCAGGCAAAGAAGAGAATATATACCGAACGATATAAGGGCCGCGGTTTTCCGGTCGTCATCTCCGAGTCTCCGGTGCAATTCGGACGGCTCGGGTGAACTCCGGTGACGACTAGCCTTCTCCGAC
This sequence comes from Helianthus annuus, assembly GCF_002127325.2. NCBI lineage: Eukaryota > Viridiplantae > Streptophyta > Magnoliopsida > Asterales > Asteraceae > Helianthus > Helianthus annuus. The sequence continues at coordinate 16,550,344 of NC_035446.2, forward strand.
GTGTTTGTTATCGTTCCCGCGAGTGAAGTAACGATGAGAAGGTGGCGAAACGTATCGTGGCTTTGTCACGGTTCCGGTTGTCATCTCCTCCGTAAAAGAACGAACACGTAAAGAACCTCCGCGGTTTCTCCGAGCCTGAACCGAGATTCGAACTTGAACCGAATCCGAACCGAAGCTTGAGTCAAATGGAAGCCGGTTGTTGTCGATGTGGCTCCGTCTCCAACATCATCACTGCGTCATCATCATCACCGTCAGGTCATCGTCACCTCCGTCACCACTCCGTCGCCGGCTCCGTTGAGCACCTCCACCGCCGTCATCCTCTTTGCAGGAACCACCACCACCCTCAACACCGGTGGTTGGCCGTTCGTCTAGCAGAGAGAGAGAGAGAGAGCTGCTTGTTTCAGGTATGTGTGGTGGCGGCCGGAATCTGTTCGAGGGAGTGAGGAGACGAGCGAAAGTGAGGAGGGGTTGTTTTGAGAGGACGATGTTGTTCTGGGTGTCGTTTAGGGTAGTAGAAGGGTGTGCACCTCTTTTAAATGATACCGAGTCCCGAGCAATTGCGATTAAAGGCAAAAAAAAAAAAAAAAACGAAGGTGGGACTTTTCTTGGGCGGCAAACTGGTTTTCAAAAGGATTTTAATTGTGGCAAAAGTTTAAGGTTCAAAAGGAAGCTTCTTACTGACAGCAATGGGATGGTGATTTAATTTGAGAATTTAGGCTTTTGGCCAAAAAGGCCCCTCAAGTTTAAAGATTAATTAACTAGGTTAGCTTGTTTTACCTTCAAGCTAACTTTAAATCCTACCGGGCTAACTAGATTATTATTATTATTATTATTATTATTTCTATAAAAACAAACAAAACTTTTTATCGTAATATTAATTAATTTAGTCAATTAAATAAAATATGATAGATAAATAACCATATTTATAAACGACTTAAACTAGGGTAAAAACTCTTTCAACGATTATTCACTTTGCGAAAAAGAAATTCTGAGGTTACAAAGATTAGGATTCGGATTTCAAAACGGGTCAGATTTCTGGATATCTGTTTTGGCGGATGTTACAGTCTCCCCTCCTTTAGGAAATTTCGTCCCGAAATTTATTCAAGAGCCAGACTCGAAAGGGTTTTTTTGGCAAACCGAAGAGGATTGTTTAAAATTAAGGCTTTGGAGTTTGAGACAACAGAGAATAATCGAGGTGTAAGGGTGAATGATTGATCTAATTAACAATTATGAGTATAAGAATAGCATAAGTATCGGATTGACGAAAGTAGCGTGCCAAGAATGAAGTCTCGTCAGGGATAATCGGATATAATGCGTTTGTGAGTTGTTTAAAGTTTACGTGTTAGGTCTAAGTAGGTCTGCAAAACACTGAATTTCTCATGGCACGTTTTACGAAGATTTGGTAACATAGTGAAAAACACTTATATATAGGAAGTACCAACGGCGTATCCACCATGTTTTAACCATATTACGTCCATTTCGTATTCGGTGTCAAGTTACGTTCCGTGTCTTACCATACACAGTAGTACACTCTATGATTTTCATACGCCTATCACTATAATCCCGTGTGCACCCGCGATTATACTGATCGTCGCATGATCCGCATCGCTTGTACTAGTTGTGTACGAATCAGGGTGTACATAGATTTGAAAATAAAAAAAAAAAAAAATTGTACGTATAAGAATGTAGTATATAAGCAAGTCCATGCTTAAGTATGTGTGGGACCCACGTAAGCGAATCCCTCGGATTCCGCTCGCGTACGGGTACGAATGTATGAATCATGAGTATGAATGTAAGCATGAGCATAAGTATAAGTATAACGTGTATGAAAGGGGGGTATAAAATGTGAGTACAAACATGAGTTTAAGTATAAACACAAAGCGTATGAGTATTACTACGAGTATAAGTGTGAACATAAGATGTATGAGCATAGACATGAACGCGAATATAGGTGTAAAACATGAAGGTTTAAATATGAACAAGATATGTATGTATGAATATAAGTGTAAACAAAGTTGTATAAGTGTATTTGAAAACATAAAATGTATGAACATGAATATGAATATGAATGTAGTATAAACATGAATGTAAGTACAACGTAAATGTATAATTGTGAGTGTATGTATAAACGTAAAACGTATAAATTTTGAATCGTGATTATAACATAAATGCGTAAGTGTGAACATAAGTGAAGGCATAAAATGTATAAGTATGGATGTAGGAAATAATGATTTTGTTTATAATATAGAATTAAAATACACGAGTTTATGCGCGTAAAAGATTTAAAAGTTTTGAGTATGAAAGAAAAAGTGAACGAGTGACACACGTGAAATTGTTGTGAGATATTGACTAAAACGTATAAAATGGTATGCAGATGTAGTTGTTTGCGTAAAACGTGAAGTTAAATAGATTGAGTTGTCATGAAATGCAGAATCTAGTTTGTGAATGTAAGGGAATATAAAACAGCTATTGGTTACATGAAACGTGCCTTGTAAAAAAAAAAGGATGGAAATGCTACCACGGTTTTAAAAGAGATTACATAACTTGAAAATTTGTCGGTCCTTATGAAGTTTCCTTGCCCACGTGTTTTGAAGTTAATTGACGTATCGAGTGAGGTTTTGAAAAGTTCTAGAGATTAATAAGTTTGCGCCGTTTTAAGTAACTTTGTATTAGAAAGTTTCGAAGTTTACGGATTTTCGTGAAAAGTTGATCCTTTAGAAAAAGGAATTTGGTATATGGACTTAGTGTTTGCTGAAAAAGCGTCTTTTAATAAAATGTTTTATTGCTTTTGAAAGAAGTTTTAGTAAATGTCGAATAATATTTGTAATATTTTATAAGTGTTTCAATAGTTATGTTGAATACAAAATTTTGTGGGCAATGGATTTGTTAGACCGACTAGGTTGACGAGTAGTATTTCGTGAAATTTTGAATATTGAGAGACAAGTGTCTACGGAAAAGTTAAAATTTCACGTGTGTAAGCTATATGAAATTATAGATTGTAGGATAAGAAGTTCATTCATTTAAACAATGCATTTTGAAATAATTAGGGATTTGACTAATGATAAACGATCGTGTTTACATAACATAGTCTATTAAAAGAAAGTATCGGTAACGACCACCTAGGTAAGGGAATCACCCCTAACCCATTGGTGAGGTCGTTGTAAGATGAGAAAAAGAAGCGGAGTTAATCGTCAAGGTAAGGAAATCACTCCTATCTCGACGATATGTTTCCACTTGTTGTTACAAAAAGAAAAAAAAATGTAAATAAAATTAGGAGAAAAATTGCATGCTAGTGATGTATAACCATATGAAAAGTAATAGTATGATGTATGCATAAAAGTGAAATCTCAAAACGGTTCAAAATTGACAAAAGATCGAAAATAATAAAGCGTGAGTTTGATGAAAGGAAACTCGGAGGGTTCCAAAACGGAACGTTGACTAACCAAAGTGGTCGAAAAATCTTTCGAGTTTGGGGAGCATGCTTTGGCCTAATAGATGGAATACTCTCGCCGACAAGTCGGTTAACGGTATTTACCCTTCCGGTTACTACATGCCCCAAATCAATCGAAATTTCGAGACTTGGCGGGATTTTTAAAAAATATCAAGGAGTGGAACTAGTCGACAAGGTGTGGGTTTCACCCCTGACTTGGCGATTTCGTATCCTAAGTGTGGTTGGTACTCGTCGGGTTAAAATTTAATTTCCACACTTTGACGAGAGTCCACTAGAATTTGAGATTTGAAATTTCCGTTAAGATGTGGATTTCACTCCTAACTTAATGGTGAATTTCGTGCGAAAATAGAATCAAGCGGGGTGAGAGTCGTTTACCAAATTGTGGGTTTCACGCCTATTTTGGTAAACTCGTCTCGTTCGTATAATATGAGTGTTTTCGAGTTTAAGAAAAAAAAATCGAGTAAAATGCCTTGTGAAAAGGCGTAGATTAAAGGAAATAGCGAACAAGTATAAGCACATAAAAGGCATGTTGAGAATAACACACAAAGAATAGATCAATAAATCAAAGTATCGACACATAGTAAACGAGTATTGACACATAAGAATAGCAATTCAAGTATTAACACACAAGCGACTTATATGTTTAAAAGTCAAGGCGAATAAATGAGAAGCGAGTAAAATAGCATGCAAGTAGTTTCAAGCGATACACGAGAATAAAGCTCTAAAACTATAGACTAGGTTAAAGCATTCCTACTTTTCCTAATTCCCTATAGTTATGGCTCTGATACCAATCTGTCACACCCCAACCAATGGCGGAAACATCGGGATGAGACGAAGTGTGAAGATTGCTCGAGACATCATAACGCTATTTGTGACAATAATTTAATAATCCAAATTTCATTTCCAAACTTCAAGTAGTCATCAATACAAGATCCCAAATAACAACAAGTTTAATCAAAATAACAAACCAACATAACCAAAATTCGATACAACATATTAAACCTAACGTCTAAAGTGTGTATCTAGGCATCGTGCTACCTCTTTCATTTCATCATCATCAACCTGTAACATGTTTAAAATACAATTCAATGCAAAAGCAAAGGCGAGTATACAAGTTTGGTACATACATAGCATAAGATAAAAGTGTGAACAATTCCTCATAGCAAGCATGCGATTCAAGATAAACATTAAATATGGCATGTGTATAACATATCAAACCAAGAAAACGCAATATGCTCAAGACATAACCTCAAGTTTACGGGCGGGTCGTTAATCCTATAGCGCTACATATGTCAAGGTTTGGCTCGTACGAAGTTAATGATAAGTTCAACACATAAGAATAACCCAAGTTTAAAGTATCAAGTCATCACGTATACAAGCATGTTATAGGAACGTTCATGTGTTTAATAAAGTGTTCATGTGTAAGTTAATAGGTAAATATGTTACACCCCAAAAGTGGTAAAAGTAAAAAGGGGGAAATACGAGTATACTCACATTGGTTGCGTATGAGAATTTCTTGTGACGCACAAGTAAAGATTGAGAAATCCAAGATAACGAATGAACGGTTACCCTATACGTTAGAATATCACATAATGTTTCGTTAATATTTGTAGGTTTACGATATAGCTACAAGTTAATTATTTTTTTTTACCAATCCTCCTTTTAATATTTTTGGATTATAAAAGGAATTAATATAAATTATTTAGGTTATTAAATAATAATAAAAAAATTGTTGCTGATTATAATTGGTTAACATGTCTTATTATAATCTAAGCCTTTCAAAAAATAAAGTAAAAGAAAATTGATTATCATCTTCTACAAAACAAAACTAACAGTTTTCTTTTAATTCATTCCTACCATTCTTAACAGTTTATCACTAGACATAATTTTAAACATGAAAATTTCCATTTTATTCAATTGTGGAGGTTTAACAGTACAAGTGCTAAACGAAAGGAGAATAGGACTAGCAGGCAAAGAAGAGAATATATACCGAACGATATAAGGGCCGCGGTTTTCCGGTCGTCATCTCCGAGTCTCCGGTGCAATTCGGACGGCTCGGGTGAACTCCGGTGACGACTAGCCTTCTCCGACGTGTTTGTTATCGTTCCCGCGAGTGAAGTAACGATGAGAAGGTGGCGAAACGTATCGTGGCTTTGTCACGGTTCCGGTTGTCATCTCCTCCGTAAAAGAACGAACACGTAAAGAACCTCCGCGGTTTCTCCGAGCCTGAACCGAGATTCGAACTTGAACCGAATCCGAACCGAAGCTTGAGTCAAATGGAAGCCGGTTGTTGTCGATGTGGCTCCGTCTCCAACATCATCACTGCGTCATCATCATCACCGTCAGGTCATCGTCACCTCCGTCACCACTCCGTCGCCGGCTCCGTTGAGCACCTCCACCGCCGTCATCCTCTTTGCAGGAACCACCACCACCCTCAACACCGGTGGTTGGCCGTTCGTCTAGCAGAGAGAGAGAGAGAGCTGCTTGTTTCAGGTATGTGTGGTGGCGGCCGGAATCTGTTCGAGGGAGTGAGGAGACGAGCGAAAGTGAGGAGGGGTTGTTTTGAGAGGACGATGTTGTTCTGGGTGTCGTTTAGGGTAGTAGAAGGGTGTGCACCTCTTTTAAATGATACCGAGTCCCGAGCAATTGCGATTAAAGGCAAAAAAAAAAAAAAAAAACGAAGGTGGGACTTTTCTTGGGCGGCAAACTGGTTTTCAAAAGGATTTTAATTGTGGCAAAAGTTTAAGGTTCAAAAGGAAGCTTCTTACTGACAGCAATGGGAAGGTGATTTAATTTGAGAATTTAGGCTTTTGGCCAAAAAGGCCCCTCAAGTTTAAAGATTAATTAACTAGGTTAGCTTGTTTTACCTTCAAGCTAACTTTAAATCCTACCGGGCTAACTAGATTATTATTATTATTATTATTATTTCTATAAAAACAAACAAAACTTTTTATCGTAATATTAATTAATTTAGTCAATTAAATAAAATATGATAGATAAATAACCATATTTATAAACGACTTAAACTAGGGTAAAAACTCTTTCAACGATTATTCACTTTGCGAAAAAGAAATTCTGAGGTTACAAAGATTAGGATTCGGATTTCAAAACGGGTCAGATTTCTGGATATCTGTTTTGGCGGATGTTACATTTTGTGAGGTTATGTTTCTCATTATTTGCAAACACTCAAAACACACCAAACCCTACTCTCTCTTTCTCTCCTCTTGAAGACGACGGCAAACATCCCCTTCTCTCGAAGCTTTCTTGTTCGGATCGTTCTTGCTATACATCCTAACCGGTTAGTGTTTCATGAGTATTGCTTTGTTAGATGATATTGTAATTTACATGTTTTCACACAACGATTTAGAGAGGATATATGATTGTTTATGATTGTACATCGTTAAGGTTGTTCATGTAGATTGATTCGCATGTGTATGATGTCTAGACTAACTTAGAGTCGATAATTATGTGATAATTGATCGGGAACCGAATGTATGATAACCGGCTGTGATATATTAATCATCGAATGAATTGTGGGGTTGTTATGTTGGTATGCATGCTAGTGATTAAGAACATGAATCATGTTAATACGTTTAAATGTTATGATTATTGTTCATGTTTTATTCATGATTAGGGTTCATAAGAATGTGATGTTGAAACTGTAATTTGATCGATTGAATGCTAAATGGAAACAGTTAGAACTGATTGATCAAATCAAAGATGTAACGGATTGAATGTTGACTGAATCGAATAATGGAAACAATATAACTGATTGCCATGATTTTAGGGATTTAGATAACCAATCGCACAAGTCACACGAAACATGTTTTGCACAAGCTTGAACCACACGAAACTCGTTTCGTGTAAGGGACTAATCGCACAAGTTGGGTACAAACCCCTAAAGCACAGGGTACCGTTTAGTTATACATGATCGCACAAGACTTGTGGATCGCACAAGAGAGTGATGATCGCACAAGGCTTAGGCCACACACAACACTTCGACTTCATATATGTATTTGGGCCGAAAGGCCAACCCAAATAGACTCCTAAAGCATGGGATTCCCGGGGAAATGGGAACGGTATTTATTAGCTATGACGAAACCTATACACACACCACAAATAGACTACATACCTTCGTCCTCGGTTTGGGAAGGACGCCAGGGCTTGACCTACAAATTCACTACATACCGTTGTCCTCGGTTTGGGAAGGGCACCTGCGCTAAACCTATGTGTTCTTATACACACCTATGTCCTCGGATTGGGAAGGACGCCTGCGCTAAACCTGCGTATCCCTATACGTACCTCTGTCCTCGGATTGGGAAGGACACCAGTATATGCACCTAGCCTAGTGGTTTATAACACGGGGTAGCCCCCACTGATCATGGTTTGGAAAACAAGGAAAGTTGGTTTACCATAGTGGCAACAAACTCTTAGTTCTTGAGAAACTACTTTAAAATAAATACCTACTATGAACTCGCTCCACTTTGTTGTTGACTCTTTGTTACATGCCTTGCAGGTCGTTAGGTATCTATGGAGCTTGCATGGGAGTGGGAAGAGTCGTTGTGGGACATGGACAGCTGTGTGCCATGCTAAACATTTGAAACGTTTAAACTTATGTTATGGTTTTAAACCTTATGCTTCCGCTTGCAACTTAAACTATGTTTTGCTTGGACACCAATTGTATTGTGTTGGATTTTATAAATTACTTACATGCTTGTTCAATATGATTGGTGGCTCTGATACTCCGCATTTGAAACGTTTAAACTTATGTTATGGTTTTAAACCTTATGCTTCCGCTTGCAACTTAAACTATGTTTTGCTTGGACACCAATTGTATTGTGTTGGATTTTATAAATTACTTACATGCTTGTTCAATATGATTGGTGGCTTGATCCTGGTCAATCACGCCTCCAAGCGGTGATACTCCTCATGTGGAATTTTGGGGGTGTGACAGATGATTTGGAGCTGGGAGCTGTTGTTTTCGCACTTAAGATATGGAGGCATTACCTGTACGGTACCAGGTGCACCATTTACACCGATCACAGGAGTCTCGAGCATATCTTCAAGCAAAAGGAGTTGAACATGCGACAACGTCGATGGGTCGAGCTCTTGAATGATTACGAATGCGAGATCAAGTACCATCCGGGCAAAGCCAATGTGGTGGCTGACGCCCTCAGTCGAAAGGAAACAAAACCTAAGCGTGTACGCGCGTTACAACTTACCATACAATCTAGTCTTCCTGCTCAGATACGAGATGCTCAGGTTGAAGCATTGAAATCAGAAAACATCCAGGCTAAGTCCCTGCGAGGATCGAGGAAACGGTTAGAACAAAAAGAAGATGGCGCTTACTACGTGACAGGGCGCATCTGGGTCCCACTCTATGGTAATCTACGTGAGCTTGTGATGGATGAAGCACACAAGTCTCGTTACTCAGTACATCCTGGTTCGGATAAGATGTACCACGATCTCAAAACTACATACTAGTGGCCTAGCATGAAAGCCCACATAGCAACTTACGTCAGCAAATGTTTAACTTGTGCGAGAGTCAAGGTTAAATACCAGAAACCATCAGGCCCACTTCAACAACCAGAGATCCCGAAATGGAAATGGGAGCAAATTTCCATGGATTTCGTTACTGACCTGCCTAGATCTCAGCGTGGAAATGACACTATTTGGGTGATAGTGGATCACTTAACCAAGTCTGCACACTTCTTGGCTATCAAAGAAACAGACAAGTTCTCCACTTTAGCAGACGTTTATTTAAAGGAAGTAGTTTCGAGGCATGGGGTGCCAACCTCCATCATATCTGATCGTGATGCGCGTTTTACTTCTGAATTATGGCAAGCTATGCACAAATCCTTTGGCTCACGTTTAGACATGAGCACCACTTATCATCCACAGACGGATGGACAGTCTGAGCGTGCCATCCAAACCCTTGAAGACATGCTTCGAGCATGCGTGATTGATTTTGGTAGCGGATGGGAAAAGCATCTCCCGTTAGTGGAGTTTTCATATAATAACAGTTACCACACCAGTATACAGGTCGCTCCGATTGAGGCATTGTACGGACGTAAATGCCGATCACCTCTCTGCTGGGCAGAAGTTGGCGACAGCCAAATCACTGGCCCAGAACTTGTGGTAGACACGACTGAGAAGATTTCTCAGATACGGCAACGAATGGTGGCAGCTCGTGACCGTCGGAAAAGCTACGCTGATAAACGCAGGAAACCACTCGAGTTTCAGGTTGGGGATCGAGTGCTACTCAAAGTCTCACCCTAGAAGGGTGTTGTTCGTTTTGGCAAACATGGCAAACTCAACCCGCGATATGTAGGACCTTTTGATATCATAGAGAAAATAGGCAAAGTGGCCTACAAACTGAACCTACCAGTAGAACTCAGTGGAGTTCACAACGTATTCTACATGTCGAATCTGAAGAAGTGTCTGTCAGATGAGACCCTCATAGTTCCTTTGAAGGAGCTCACTATCGACGATCAGCTGCGATTCGTCAAGGAACCAGTAGAGATTACTGACCGAGAAGTTAAGGTTCTCAAACATACCAGAATACCTCTTGTTCGAGTTCGTTGGAACTCCCATCGTGGCCCAGAATTTACCTGGGAACGAGAAGACCAGATGAAACACAAGTATCCCTAGTTGTTCGAGAACAACGAAACCACTACTGAGGCTGTAGGATCGTATTCTGACCCGTACGAGTCGTTCAGAGGCTTTCTCCTTGGTTTCAGGTGCGGAATAACAAGAAACTAAGGTAGAAATAGCACACAGATCACTTTAACTACTTGTTTTATTGATTTGACGCTGATTACACTTCAAATCTCGCACCGGCAGCACTTCGGCATGATTTCTACAACCGTTACAACTAAGATCGCTCATAGGGCTATATATAGTGTACTGGGATCGCTTATTGGACATGGTCCAATGAGCGGTTCATACACTTATCACATGAGCGGTCCAGACTATTTGACACAAGAGCGGTCCAGGTTGTTTGCCGTTCGAGCAGTTCAGCCCACTAACCGTTCGAGCGGTTCAGCTCCTAACCGTTCGAGTGGTTCAGCCCATTAATGACCTAATGAGCGATCCAGCTTGCCTAATTCTATACAATCACTATTTCTCGTATTTCGTTCATTTTACAATCAATCCTATTCTAAGACTCGAACGAAGATGTAGTCGACAGACAACTGCACCAACAGACTCCCCCTTGAATGTTGACGGAATCTTCAGTGAGAGTCTTCAACATGACATTCTCGGATATAGCTTGGTCTTCTTCAGAAATTCTGCCTGGATCTTTCTTTCTTTGGCTATAACTTTCATCAGACTCCCCTTATCATCCAGCTAGGATAGTCGTTTGGGATTTGTTACCACCAAAGAAATTATCTCCTGGCTTCTCTCTGTTCAGCTCATCATCTGCATCATCTGCATACATCTCAAACACTCTATCACAAACCAATAGTATAGTGATTCAATTTAATGAATCAACTAAACATTTGAGAATTTTTACAATTTAAACACTGATTACAAATTTGAAACATTTCGATTTCTAATTCAAATTAATGAATCATTTTAAATATTTCAAATGACTTAACCAACCTATCTGTTCATCAAGTTTAGCCTTTGAGATTTTGAAAATCAGCTCTTCACCATCAGTTGTCGAAAATCTTTTTGGATTTTTGAAAATATGAAACATAAATGCAAAGACAGAAATTTAATTGCAAAACAAACATATTTTTGTGAATTTGTGCAAGAGGATCATATCAGTTTTTGAGACACATCACAAACACCGTTAAGCTTCTAATCGTTTTAAATTCTAAACGATTCACGTTGATTGACGATATATTTGTCCTCTTAAATTTTTATACAATTTTCAATCTATTCAGGATACTATTTAGGTATTTTATGAACTTAGTTCAATTCATGTGTCCCACCTCTTGAATATACTCCCGTATCCAGAATCCCAATATTCAGTCTTACAGGTATGAACACTACAATGATGTCTGTACATAAATTAGGGGAAAGATGCGAGAACTGAGGGATCTCAGGTCAGAACTTCCGTTCAGCAGAGAGATATCAGCTTCGACTTAGCAGTGTGTCCCCTTTAGAGGATCTTTTCAGCTACAACAGATGATTATCAATTTTATTGTCTAATCAACTGAGGGCTTTATGCTATATTTCAAGCATTTTGTGGAAAGTATTAGCCAAGGACTAGGTCAGAACTACCGTTCAGCAGAAGTCCCGGAATAATACCCCAGACATCATAGAGTATAAACACCTAGTATATCAGAATACGAGACCTTTCAAACGAGATTTCAGGGGTTACCTATATATCCAAGTAGTGTTCCCCACAAATTTCACAAGTTTGAAATTTTAGGTTTATATCCCGAATAAATTTACTAAATGTACAAAAACCTATCGTCACATCATCAGTGAGACCGTTTATCACATTTGACATTACATTTCTTTAGCGTGCTGTGATAGTTCACTGATTTACAATCATTTCCTCTTTTTCACAACAAAACTCATTTTTAAATTTTTCAATGTTTTTGACATTTTCAAATTTTCTAAATTTTTTTTTTAAATTTTTCTCCCCCTAAAATCAAAATATGTTTCAATTTTGATTTTCTAGGAAAATTTGAAACAAACTGTACAAACTTGACAACATGATGAGAATCACTTCAATTCTCCATCCACATGGCGTAAACAATCAGAACTCCCCCTCACAACAAACTATTTTCCCATTGTGATCTCAAAACACTTAAGTTTGTTTTAATCAAAATGGTTTTTACCAAACAGTTTAGGTACGGGGTTACTTCATCATCTTGTTTTCTACACAAAAATAAGAAAATCCAAGTACAAGTTAATGTCCTTGATTTACCATTTGCAGTCCAGAATCCTCTGTACCACTTGTAAAACATTCACACACACAACCAAACCTCTTTACCGTTTGCATGATTGACGTTACCGAATAAAATTCAAGAAAGATGCCGATTCATGATCCACGATACCATCTTGGGATCTCCGGCAATTCCTGCAAAATCTTCAAACACAGATTTAAAAAGATGCCGATTCATGCTCCACGCTTACAAACCTGGGAGCTCCGGCAAGTCAGGTTTTTTCTATTTGAATAGTTTCACCCAAGCCTGACCAGCCTTGGGTGATTTTGAATTCTTGTTCAACAATGGTGGAAATTTTTTCTCATCTATTGTTAAACTAGAATTCTCGACCTTTACCTCAACACATGGCTCCTCTGGCTTTACCATTCCAGAATCATTGCCTGAATGTGACTTGTCTGACTTTAATAAGTCAGATTCATCACCGACATGTGGCTCCTTTGTTCCCGAAGAAACAGATTCATCGCCAGGAAGTGAAAACTTCACTTTCTTCTTCTTCTTATCCTCTTTAGTCCTCAGATTTGCATCTGACGAATTCGGTTTTCTTGACTTTGCATCCGAGGGAGTTGATTCATCAGAACTTATATTCTTTCCAACGGATGAACCTGAGGACAAAATCTTTTTGAGATATTCTCTCGCTTTCTTTCTCTTTTTCCTCAGTCGATCTTTCTGCCCCTGAGAAAGCTTCACTTTTGTTTCTTGAACTTTAGTTTCTTTGACCTTCTGTTCTCTGACGTTTTGGCCCGAAGCTTTCAATTCTATGGGCTTGACAACGACTGGTATCTTCTTTGCCATTTTCTGAGAATTTGCCCTCAATCTTTCATGCGATCTCCTTGGGCAATCTCGGGCAATGTGACCTTTGATGTTGCAGTTAAAGCACCTCCTGGTCTCATAACTCCAGTATTGGCAGTTAACAGCAATGTGTCCGTGATATCCGCAGCTGTAACACACTCTGTTATCGTACCGTATACCACCTTTACACCAAACGCTCAGATCATAGCATTGTCTGGCTTGGTGATATTCCTTCCTCAAGTTTGCTGGATTTGGCTTTTGAGCACTGTAGTCTGTCCTGCATCCAACAATTTTTGAATTTTCATTTTCTACTTTTCGTAATTTTTCTTTTTGATTGGATGATCGTACTGATGAGTTTTTTTCTTCATTTTTAAATTTTTGTTTCTATTCTACACTCTTCTTCACAGGTTTTTTGCTTAGAGCATTCTCCCTTTTCAGTCGAGTGCAAAACAGTTTTCTGAAATTTTCCTCTTAATTTTGAAATTGTTTTCTTTTTCTTAATTTCAGCATCAGACTCTGTCTCAGACTCATCTGCTGAATAAAATTTTTCATTTTCATCATCAGTTTTCTCATCACAATCTTCAACTTTGACTTTGTCAAAGTTTGTAACATTTTCACTTATCGGAACTGAATTGATTGGTTTTGGACAGGGAAAATTCAAACTGTCATATTTAGTCACAAAACCTATCAATTTCTTCTCAAGTTCATCAATTTTGTTCCTCGAATTCTCAGCTTCACTTTCAAGTTGAGATATTCTCCCAAAATGAGACTTGATAGTTTTTTCATTATCATTCTTCAAATTTTCAAGAACAGATTTTTCATTTATCAAAACTTTTATCTGTTCCTGAAATTTTGATTCATTCGCTCTCAGATTCTTGTTTTCAAGCTTAATCCAGAAATCTAAATCTTCTGAAGATTTCTGTTTGTTCTCAAGCTCTTTTTCCAACTTTTTGATTTTCTTTTGAGCGCTTTCACCTTCTTTTTCAAGTTCGATAATTTTCTGAAGATGGGAATTTATCATCTTCTGTTTTTCAATGTTGTTTTTACTGAATACATTTCTCCCATCTTCAAGAATTTTCACTTGCCCTTCAAATTCTTGATTTTTCAAAGTCAATCTGTTAAAACCAACCAACAGTTTGTCATTTTCAGCTTTCAACTTCTCACAATTTTCTTTTAAAATAAGAATTTGATTTTCAGCAACGTGCTTCTCGTCTTTCAACTTTTTGACTTCAGATGCCAAACTTGCCATGTCTTTCACAAGTTTGTCATTATCAGTCTTGACGTTATCGCATCTTGAGCACAATGTTTCATTCTTCACCGATTCTTCAGCTTTTGAAGTTTCTTCTTCCTTTACTATGAATGTACCTTCACAGAACATTTTAACGAAATCAAGAGGATTTCCATTATTATCAAAATAACAACCTCTCTTAAAATCGTATTTCATCACATGTTTTGCCCTGATACATTTAGTAACCCTTTTGTGCATCTCTTCAATCACATCTGAACTCAGATCTAGCACATTATACTCTAAAGCCTTGATCAATTCTTTCTTTTTCTTTCTAACTTCAAGTTCATGAGCTTTAAGTTTGCTGAAGAATTGATTTAGAGATAGTTTTGAAAAATTTGAGTCCTCTCTTAAATTCTTCAAACATTCACCCCATTCAATCGGTAATGCATCTGCAAATCTCTCCAATTTCTCAACATTTGACGGATATATCTCATGATCTTTCATATAATTCAGTAAAACACTATATCGGTCTTTAAGATCATCCAACGTTTCGTCTTTCAGACACACAAAATATTTGAACCTTTTTGCCCAACCATCTTTGCTCACTTTTCTATACCCCTCATCTAGAAATCCGTGATTCCAATCATTAAATCTTTCGAAATAATAGTTCTCCTGTTCATCAAACATCATTGCCATATTTCGCAAAAATCCCACACGTGTTTGTTGACAAATAAGCGAGCTAAGTGTGATGAAAAGCGGACCAATCAACAATTGAACACAAAAGCGAACTAATTGGGCCAAATAAGCGAACTAAGATGAACCAAATAAGCGATCCAGTCTAATTGTCCGAATAAGCGATCCAAATAAGTCCAAATAAGCGGTCCAGATATGATGCTATACGAGCGGTCCAGAAGTGTCCGAATAAGCGATCCAGAATCTGTACGATCGAGCGATCCACAACTCGTCCGAATGAGCGATTCAAGAACTGTCCGTTCGAGCGGTTCAAGCTATGTTCGAACGAGCGGTCCACATTCAATTCCAATTTTGACCCACTTAAACTTTGAATTTTGATTCGAAACTTTCTAGGGTTTATCTCGATACTATTGCACACAATCTATGAAAAATTGAGTGAATTCCGACCGTGAAATCTTCTCGAATCAGAAAAAGAAGGTGTAGAAGTAAGAAAAAGTGATAAAATCCGGCTAATTTCTGTAGAGAACCTCCTCCTGAGCTCTGATACCAATTGTAGGATCGTATTCTGACCCGTACGAGTCGTTCAGAGGCTTTCTCCTTGGTTTCAGGTGCGGAATAACAAGAAACTAAGGTAGAAATAGCACACAGATCACTTTAACTACTTGTTTTATTGATTTGACGCTGATTACACTTCAAATCTCGCACCGGCAGCACTTCGGCACGATTTCTCCAACCGTTACAACTAAGATCGCTCATAGGGCTATATATAGTGTACTGGGATCGCTTATTGGACATGGTCCAATGAGCGGTTCATACACTTATCACATGAGCGGTCCAGACTATTTGACACAAGAGCGGTCCAGGTTGTTTGCCGTTCGAGCGGTTCAGCCCACTAACCGTTCGAGCGGTTCAGCTCCTAACTGTTCGAGTGGTTCAGCCCATTAATGACCTAATGAGCGGTCCAGCTTGCCTAATTCTATACAATCACTATTTCTCGTATTTCGTTCATTTTACAATCAATCCTATTCTAAGACTCGAACGAAGATGTAGTCGACAGACAACTGCACCAACAGACTCCCCCTTGAATGTTGACGGAATCTTCAGTGAGAATCTTCAACATGACATTCTCGGATATAGCTTGGTCTTCTTCAGAAATTCTGCCTGGATCTTTCTTTCTTTGGCTATAACTTTCATCAGACTCCCCCTATCATCCAGCTAGGATAGTCGTCTGGGATTTGTTACCACCAAAGAAATTATCTCCTGGCTTCTCTCTGTTCAGCTCATCATCTGTGACAACTCGTATTTCAAACCTCTTCTTATACTTTGATGTAACCTGTATGAACTCTACTTGGTTATGCTATATGTGATTTTAAATGGAATGTATGTTTTATTTGGTTATGTGAATGTGTGTTTTGAATGTATGTATATTGTAATCGCACAACAATAATCCAATCGCACAAGCTATTGGACTTTAGTGCCACACCATCCTCGGCCCACATCTTTTCTAATCGAACCAAGGGGCAGCCCATGTAAAGGGTTCGGCCCACTCCTCTTATTTGAATACAAACACCTTTTGTGAGGTTATGTTTCTCATTATTTGCAAACACTCAAAACACACCAAACCCTACTCTCTCTTTCTCTCCTCTTGAAGCCGACGGCAAACATCCCCTTCTCTCGAAGCTTTCTTGTTCGGGTCGTTCTTGCTTTACATCCTAACCGGTTAGTGTTTCATGAGTATTGCTTTATTAGATGATATTGTAATTTACATGTTTTCACACAATGATTTAGAGAGGATATATGATTGTTTATGATTGTTTATGATTGTACACATCCTTAAGGTTGTTCATGTAGATTGATTCGCTTGTGTATGATGTCTAGACTAACTTAGAGTCGATAATTATGTGATAATTGATCGGGAACCGAATGTATGATAACCGGTTGTGATATGTTAATCATCGAATGAATTGTGGGGTTGTTATGTTGGTATGCATGCTAGTGATTAAGAACATGAATCATGTTAATATGTTTAAATGTTATGATTATTGTTCATGTTTTATTCATGATTAGGGTTCATAAGAATGTGATGTTGAAACTGTAATTTGATCGATTGAATGCTAAATGGAAACTGTTATAACCGATTGATAAAATCAAAGACGTAACGGATTGAATGTTTGTTGGTGCATACATCTGTTGACTTCGTCTTGTATCGAGTCTTAGACTAGATTGTATAGATCAGGACACGTTTTACGAGAAAATAGGAAGATTTGGAGTGTTAGAAGCTGATTTCGCTCGAAGGAGTGATTTCGCCCAAAACGGTTTCGAGCGAAATCACAAACTGTTAATTCCGCTCCAACTGTCTTTGTATCATTCCGAGTGGAATCAAGCTACTATAAATAGGTCACTATGAGCGTAATCAAGTATCGAGTTCACGGATTCCATACCGAAGTGTTGCCGGTGTGAAGACTGATTGTAATCGTTGTTAGATTAATCAGATTAGTGTTAAAAGTGTATTGCAAGCTGTTTCTACCTTTGTTTCTTGTTTTCCGCACCTGAAACAAAGTAAAACTCCTCTGAATGAGTCATTCAGATCAGTCGCACGATCCTACAATTGGTATCAGAGCCAGTTGGAGGAGTTCTGCAGTTTACAGCCCAATTTCATTGAAATTTCTCGTTTCTACACCTTCTTCCATCATTTCAGAAAGTTTTAACGGTCAAAACTGGTTAAAATTTTCACAGACTGTATAAAATTGAGCATTAACAAACCCTTGAAAGTTTCACAGCTAAAATCGACCTAAAAATGGACAAAATGGATCCCCGATTCCGCTCGAACGGAAATTGTCTGATTTCGCCTGAGAAAGTGTGATTCCGCTCCAAAGTCTATCTAATTCCGCTCCAGGAGACCATTTTTGTGATTTCGCTTCAAATATGGTGTTGATTTCGCTTCAAGAGTGTTCTGATTTCGCTCCAGACTGCAAAATTTGAGATTTCGCTCCAAACTGATTGCTATTTCCGCTCCAGACAACCAAAGCTTCTGATTTCGCTCCAGTATATTTTTTGATTTCGCTCTAGTGTACAAATTATTAGATTTCGCTCGAAACTTCTTGTGGTGATTTTGCTCCAAACTTCAGATAATGATTCCACTCAAGAGTGTACTGTTTGCTATTCCGCTCGAAACTACATCTGGGTTATTCCGCTCGAAAGCATCTGTTTTTAAAATTTGTGATACTGAAAAATGGATAACGATTTCTACAACGCTTTTGCTACTCCGTCTACTCCAGCTATCATTGCTCAGGCCATGAATTTAGAAAACGAGACAGGAACTACTCAAAAACCTCCGAAACTGATGAGCATTGAAGAGTATTACGGTTGGAAAGACAGATTCGAAAATTGGGTTCAAGCTAACCATCTTAGATCATGGGAGTGCATTCTGAAGAAATATGTATTACCATGTACTGATCTGCAAGTTAAGAAAGCGATATCAGAGTTTACAGTTCAAGAACGGGATATGTACAAAGCCGAGAAAATGATGATCAGTCTATTACAACAAGCCATAAAAGAAGACATCTTCATATTGCTTCAGCATGACAAAACTTCAAAGTCTATTTGGGATGCTCTACGTGTGAAATTTGAGGGTAGTGAGAACATGATTAAGAGCAAGAAAGCATTGCTTAAGAAAGAGTGTGATCTGTTTACAAGTTTACCCGGTGAAGATACGAAGAAGCTCATTGAACGATGCTGTCATTTAGTGCGATCCATGTCTATGCTAAGTATAAAAAAGGATCGTGAAGAGTGGGTAGACAAGTTGGCGGATGCGTTACCGCAAAAAGAGTGGGGAACCTATTTGATGATTCTGAAGAACACTGGGGTTTATGATAGATTGACTATTTCTCAGTTTATTGAGAAGATTGAAATTCAGGATTTGGAACAACAAAAGATCGCGAGGATGAATAATCCAAGTGGTCAACAGGATGTAAAAATGTACTACAAAGGTAGTGTTCTGGAAGCCGAGAGAAGTCCAAAAATCCAGACTGCATTTAGTGCTGGGGATTCAACATAAAAGGTTGATCAGAGTTCAAACAAAAGCAGCATTGGTTTCTCTTCATTTCCAAGTGTCAATCCAAAAGAGTCAACTACAAGCTTTCATTCTCAGAGCACAAAAACTGGAAATGGTTATGTAATCCAGTGCAACATAGCATTGAGTCTTCCAGACGGTCAAAGTTTTTCGAAAGAAACTGCAAAAGATCACATGGCTTTACTTGGATCTGTGTTGCTATCGTATGAAGGATTGGTTGCAAGAAGGATCGGAAATCCTATGCTCACAAAGGAGGATTACGAACAGATAGACGCTGAAGAGATGGAACTAATGGATATCAAATGGTGTCTAGCTAGTGTTCTTAGACGTGCCGAAAAGTTCAAACTGATTACTGGGAGAAATGACTTTCTTGATGCACATGTTTCTACTTTAGGTTTTGATAAATCTAAAGTTACTTGTTTTCGATGCAGGGAGAAAGGTCATTTCAAGAGGGAGTGCAAGAACAGGGAAGCTAGTGGAGCTCAGAATCCGTTCGGAAAAGATGATTACTACCGGAAAGCCATTTATCAGCAAGTTGGTCAGCAACAACAGCAAGAACCGCAGGTAGCTCATGGTAGAAAAATTGAGGATTCAAAGAGAGCATGTTTAGTGGATTTTAACTGGAACGAATACATATCATCTGAAAGCAAAGTCTGTTTAGTCAATCAGGATGATGAAAGACTACCTGAAGGCTTTAGCTGGGATATATTTGTAGATGAAAAGGGTGAACTTAAATCATTCATTGCAAATATTGTGAAAGAACCTGATATGTTTGCCACATGGATGAAATATATTGGTGAGAATGTGAAGAATGTGAAAGAAGAGTCTATCGTATCTGATGAAACCTCACAAAGTGCAGATGAAAGTTCAAAAAGTGATGACAGTTCTGAAAAAGAAATTGTTTTTGATACAAGACCATCTAATACTGATTCTTTAGATGGTAATTCTGACAAATCCATAGCATTTGATCAGTCGCCAACAGATGATAGCAGTGATGATGAGGAAGAAAAACATATTAACATTGCAAAATCCCATCTGTCTCCTGAAAGTTTTCATTTCTATTTTGCAGATCGCTTGGAAAAATTAAAGGAGAAACGAGCTGCAAAAGAGCAAAAGGAAATGAAGGCTGAAAGTGTTGCTGAGGAGATTGTTGAGACTGAGCAGGTAGTTGAAACAGAAAAGGTGACTGAAACTGAAAAAGTTGTCGAAATTGAGAAGATTGTTGAAGTTGAAAAGATTATCGAGGTTGTCAAGCCATGTTCAAAATGTCTTGAACCTTGCAAAGAATGCGCAGCTGAAGATGAGAAGTTGGCAGAGTATGAGAAGATGAAAGAGCAGTTGTTGTTCAATCTAAACTATGTCAAAGAATCTTATGATGTCTTGAACAGAACAGTAACTGGTCTCCAAAAGACAAATTCTGAAAGAGAACAAGCATTAACGATGATGAATGCTGTTATGATGACAAAACAGAAAGCTATCAACTTTTACATCGAAGAAATTGCAAAGTGGAAGCAAGAGTTGGAAACCGAGAAAATTGAGAATGAGAGAATCAACCGTTTGTTACAAAACTATTCTAGTTCTGATTATCTCATTGATCGAATTTATCCAACTATTGCAGGTATGGAAGCTTTTCAAGACGACAAGCCAAAGAAGAAGGATACTGGTAAGAAACCGACTGTTAGCTATAACAAGTGTCTGCCTCCGATCTGGGAAGGGTATTCTCCTAGAAAACCAAACGAGGAGCAACTTGAAAAAGCAGTCAATATAAAGCTAAAAACTGATACAACTGATGAATTACCAGAAAACATTGACGTCACGTTCACCTCGTCTGACACTGATCATAAGTCTGAGTTAATCAAAAAGGTGGTCGATCAGGTGTTAGATACTGATGAGGAGTCTAAGTCAAAGTCTGAATCTGGAGGGTCAAGTTCGTCAGTCTGTTGTTCAACAACGTTTAAACAAGAAAAAGGGTTACAATTCTGGTTCTGGTTTTCAAAAGAAACCAAACCATAATGGTAGCTACAAAAAGAAAGGTTTAGGTTTTATTCCACCAGAAAATTATAAAAATGATAAAAATTTTAAAACAAAAACAGAATTTGTTTCAGGTGGAAGTGCAGAAGATGAACAGAAGAAACCTTTCTGGAGACAATCAAACCAGGAGTTTCTTGCAGAGAAGAAAAGGAATGGAACTGGAGTTTTTCACCCAAAAGAGACTCGAACATGTTTCAAATGCAATGAAGCTGGTCACATTGCTTGGAACTGTCCGAAAAATGCTAAGACAAAACAGGGAGTTTCTGAAAAGTTAAAAGAAAGGGTTGTTGAAAAAGATGAAAAACCAACTGAACAAGTAAAAATCTTTGAAAATTCCATTCATGAAGTTGGTGAGTGTTCAAAGAAAAAATTTTATAAAAAGAAAGCAAAAGATAACCAAGTGTGGATTGTGAAGAAGGTTAGTGAGAAAGTCGGCGATGAATCTGGTTCCACAAAGCCAGAAGAGCCACAGGTTGAGGTAAAAGATTCAGTGAATGATGATGAGTTTCCATCACTGAAGTTTGATGAAATTAAATAGAAAGTTGGTAAGGTTGAGATCTCATATCAGTTTTACTCTGAGAAAACCGAGTTTGATGTCAAGAAAACATTCAATGGGAATGTTAAGAAAATTTTTGGGAAAATGCTTGATGGTAAAGAAAAAGGGGTTAAAGATTTTTACGCAACTAAAAAGTCAACTTTTAACCCAACTGAACAAGAGCTTAAAGAGCTAAAAACATCCAAGGTTGGTCAGACTTGTGTGGAAATTCTTTTCCCTTGAACATCTGACTATGCCAGAGATCCCAAGTTTGTTATCGTGGATCAGGAGTCGGCATCATTCTAGTTTTTGAATAGATTGTTTGAAAGATTTTGAATGAGTTTAAATTTTACAGGTTGAAGGACTACGCCGGAGCTTCCAGGTTGGTAAGTGCGAAGCACGAATCAGCATTTTTGATTGGTAAAATGACGTGTGTAGATGTTTGTTTCCTACACATGGTACAGGTGTTTGTGTTTTTCAATTGGTACAAAAGATTCGTCAAGGTCATTGAGTTGAACTTGATGTAATCTTCATTCAAGTGATTGATGAACAATATGATGAACCACACCCCTAACTTACAAGTGAACTTATAAGTGGTTATAACAAACTTATTTTCCAGAAAAATCATTTTGATTAAAACAAACTTAAGTGTTTTGAAATCTAAATGAGAAAATAGTTTGTTGAAAGGGGGAGTTATAATTGTTTATGCCTAGTGGATGGCGATTTGATGCGATTCGATATCGGTTGTCAAATTTTCTGTACTGTTTGTTTTCAATTTTCTTTAATGTGTTTGCATTTTAGGGGGAGTAGAAAATTTCAGAAAATCCAAAAACATTAGAAAATTTGAAAAAGACAAAAACATTATAAAATGTAAAAAGATTTTTGTTGTATAAAAGAGGAAATGATAGTACATCAGTGAACTGTCACAACATGCTAAAGAATGGAATGTAAAAATGTGATAAACAATCTCACTACGGATATGTCAGTAGGTTTTTACACATTTAGTAAATTGTGACGAGATATAAACCTAAAAATTCAAACTTGCTTATTAAGTGGGTAACAACTTCTTGAATATATAGGTAACCCCTGAAATCTTATTTGAAAGGCTCCCTCTTTCTGAGATACTAGGTCTTTATACTCAGTGATATCTGGGGTATTATCCCGGGACTTCTGATTTTGCGGAAGCAATGGCCTAGTCCCCGTATAATACTTTCTGTAAATGCTTTGAAATATAAGCGCAACCCTCAGTAAATTGATGAAACAATAAAATTGATAGTCATTGTTGTTGTAACAAAAGATCCTCTAAAGGGGACACACCAAAAGTCGAAGCCGTCATCTCTCTGCATATACGGAAGTATCGACCTGAGCTCTCACGGCCCTCGCATCTAACCCCTTACAGATATCATCTGTGGTATACTCACCTGTAAGACTGAATATTGGGATCTGGATACGGGAGTATATTCAAGTAGTGGGACACCCGGATAAGTTTAAGTTTTTAAGACATTAATTTCGTATCTTGAAATAATTGAAATTTGTGTGAAAATTTAAGTGGACAAATATACTGACAATCTAGGTGAATTGTTTAGAACTTAAAAAGAAATCTAGCTTAACGGTGTTAGTGACTTGTCTCAAAAACTGATATGATCCTCTTACACAAACTCACAAAAATTATTGTCTGTAAATATTTCTTTACTGCGTTTCTCATTTAAAAATCCAAAAAGATTTTAGTGTGTTGTAGTATAAACTTTTGAAAACTCAAAAAGATTTTCGACAACTGATGTTGGAGAGCTGATTTTCAAAATTTCGAGTGCTAAACATGATGACCATGTGATGAGGGGGAGTCTGTGTTTGTTTTCATAATGTTTTCAAAATCTAATCTTTCATTTGGTTCATCAAAAATCTTTGTTTGATCTGAGGGAGAGTCAGTGTTGGTGTATGTCTCTATAGTTGAAACATGAGAAATTTACTATGAGGTAGAGACTATGTAGGTTAAATATGAGCTGGGTTTAAAGATTCTGAGCTGGTAGAGAGCCAGATGACGATCTTGAAACAGTTTCCTGAAGAGCCAGTTCATTAGATCTTGTCAAGTTGCATGAAAGAAAGCCAGGTTGATCGATCCTGAGAAGCTTATGTTCTAAAGAGCCAGGTTACGTTATCTGAGGACTCTAATTGAAGAAAGCCAGGCAACGATCATGGGCCTGTGAAAGCCAGACAACGATCCTAAAGCTGATGATGCTGATAAACTAAAGGAATGCCAGCATATCACAAGGGGAGTCTGAAGTCATGCAAGAGTAGATTGAAAGAGTGAAGCCCAGAGAGTGATCAAGACTGAAGATGCGAAGATACGACATAGTCAGACTCGACACTGAAGACTCGTCAACATCTGAGGGGGAGTCTGTTGGTGCATACATCTGTCGACTTTGTCTTGTATCGAGTCTTAGACTAGATTGTATAGATCAGGACACATTTTATGAGAAAATAGGAAGATTTGGAGTGTTAGAAGCTGATTTCGCTCGAAGGAGTGATTCCGCTCGAAATGGTTTCGAGCGGAATCACAAACTGTTAATTCCGCTCCAACTGTCTTTGTATCATTCCGAGCGGAATCAAGCTACTATAAATAGGTCACTATGAGCGGAATCAAGTATCGAGTTCACAGATTCCATACCGAAGTGCTGCCGGTGTGAAAACTGATTGTAATCGTTGTTAGATTAGTCAGATCAGTGTTTAAAGTGTATTGCAAGCTGTTCCTACCTTTGTTTCTTGTTTTCCACACCTGAAACAAAGTAAAACTCCTCTGAACGACTTATTCGGATCAGTCGCACGATCTTACAATGTTGACTGAATCGAATAATGGAAACAATATAACTGATTGCCATGATTTTAGGGATTTAGATAACCAATCGCACAAGTCACACGAAACATGTTTCGCACAAGCTTGAACCACACGAAACCCATTTCGTGTAAGGGACTAATCGCACAAGTTGGGTACAAACACCTAAAGCACAGGGTACCGTTTAGTTATGCATGATCGCACAAGACTTGTGAATCGCACAAGACAGTTCTGATCGCACAAGGCTTGGGCCACACACAACACTTGGACTTCATATATGTATTTGGGCCGAAAGGCCAACCCAATCGCACAAGTCTTATTGAATCGCACAAGATTAAATGGATCGCACAACTTGACTCATGTTTATTTGTTGGGTCGTATACATGTTGGATTGCTTATGTTATTTGGGCCGGGCATGTTTGGATCGCACAACCCGTTGTGAGTCGCACAAGGATGTGCTGGACGCACAACAGGTTGGGTCGGATACAATTGGGCTTCAATTGGTGATTCGCACAAGGCTGTTGGGCCAATAGACTTGTGCGAGCCCAATTGTTTGAGTCGTACAAGTTCGGATATGTTATGATTGTTAACGTGATTATACGTGTTTGCCATGATCATTACGTGTTGTAACCTGTTAGGTTATGTGTAAAACTTATGTGCACTACTTGAACCTAGACCTGACTTGTATGGTAACCATGTTAGGACGTGGTTGACCACATATAGCTCAAGTGACCTTTTCGTGTATCTGCCGAGCAAACCAAGGTGAGTTCACACTCCTAAGGCATGGGATTCCCGGGGAAATGGGAGAGGGATTTATTAGCTATGATGAAACCTGTACACACACCACAAATAGACTACATACCTCCGTCCTCAGTTTGGGAAGGACGCCAGCGCTTGACCTACGTATTCACTACATACCGTTGTCCTCGGTTTGGGAAAGGCACCTGCGCTAAACCTATGTGTTCTTATACACACCTCCGTCCTCGAATTGGGAAGGACGCTTGCGCTAAACCTGCGTATCCCTATACGTACCTCTGTCCTCGGATTGGGAAGGACACTAGTAAATGCATCTAGTCTAGTGGTTTATAACATGGGGTTGCCCCCACTGATCATGGTTTGGAAAACAAGGAAAGTTGGTTTACCATAGTGGCAACAAACTCTTAGTTCTTGAGAAACTACTTTAAAACAAATACCTACTGTGAACTCGCTCAACTTTGTTGTTGACTCTTTGTTACATGCCTTGCAGGTCGTTAGGTATCTATGGAGCTTGCATGGGAGTGGGAAGAGTCGTTGTGGGACATGGACAGCTGTGTGCCATGCTAAACATTTAAAACGTTTAAACTTATGTCATGGTTTTAAACCTTATGCTTTTGCTTGCAACTTAAACTATGTTTTGCTTGGACACCAATTGTATTGTGTTGGATTTTATAAATTAATTACATGCTTGTTCAATATGATTGGTGGCTTGATCCTGGTCAGTCACGCCTCCAAGCGGTGATACTCCGCATGTGGAATTTTGGGGGTGTGACACATAACTTTCTTTGGTTTATTGCATGATCTTGATGGAATCTAGAACCCATCAGACCCTCAACTCATTTCATAGTTAAGGATTTGCATTAGGGTTAATTTCTATCAAGAAATGATTTGTTTTGAATAGATCAAACACCATTTTCAAGCATGACAGTCGGTTCGCACGGACAGACTATGTCCTTCCGCACGAACGGACAACCCTTTACGTATTTTGTTTTGATTTTCATTTATGTTCTCACACCTGTTTATCATTGTTTAACCATTCTACTGATTTAACTAAATGAAACAACTACTTTACCATTTCAATCAAATAAGTTTAAAACCAAAACTTTACGCAACATTAACAATCGGTTCGTACGAACGGACTAGGTCCATCCGCACGAACTAACATTTTACCTAATCGGTTTACCTTCTGTTTTAATATCAGCTACTACATCCGACCATTTAATTTACTGTTTTGAATTATTTACCCTACTGTTTTTCAACCAAATCAGTTCATAATCAAACCTTAACAGCTGGTCCGTTTTTTACAGGAAACTCCATACGCACGAATGGACTATTGATTGTTTTAACTCGTATAATTTTCGTATTTTATGATCTGATACGACACTCTTTCACAACAAAATGCTTAGACTCTTGTTTAAACCATTTCAGTGTAATCTCAGTGCTTTAAACTTCATCAACTCCGCTCACGGTTTAGTGTTTACCTTACGCAAAACTGTGTGTATACTCGATCCCATTTTCAATTTTATCACTTTGGGTGCAACACGTACATTATACAAAAACACGCAACACTATGAAACTTGCTTATTCAAATCACACTTTATCCACGTTTAAACATGAAAACATGTTATATTTGTTAATCTCATATACTCTGTATACATTTTGTCTATTTGTTCATTAACTTTGTAAGCCGGCCTTAACAATTATAGCGCTATAGGATTAACGCACCGCCCGTATTCTTGAGGTATTGTTAAGTAAAACACGTTACACCCTCTTCGTATCGACGATGTTGGGTAATCACGATTGTGTTGGAAACTTAGGTTTGACATATACTTTACACTCGTTCAGCATATTAGTAACTTGTATACATTATTCATGTTGGATATGAGCACGATAGAACATTTTATTATATGCTATGTATTCAAACTTGTATACTCGCCAACACTTTTGTTGATCATTATTTTAATACATGTTATAGGTTGATAGACAATGTGACGAAGAATCAAGTCAGGGTGGACATAGAAACACGCCTAATTAATAAATAATTATTATGATTTGTTTGCTACAATTGGTCTATGTTTTGATTTTGTTGAACGATGTATGACATTTTGGATATGAAATCTTGATTTAATTATATTGTCACAATTAGTGTTATGATGCTATGAACAATCATGTTTTCGTTTTAATCTGATGTTTCCACCATCGGTTGGGGTGTGACACTGAACCTCACCATTACCCGTGACATCTTGAAAAGAGGAAATCACCATGGGCCTTGGTACTTTGTTATTAAAAGTATCAAGTAGGTCATCAACTTGATTGGACTGAGGAGGTTGAGAGTGTATCCTAATATCAGAAGCCCACTCATCAAAGCAATGCCTCTTCTTTAACCATCCCAATGAGACCTGGCCCATGCGGTTATTCCCCTGGCCCACATCATTAACATTTTCCCCAAAAGAGTCATGCTAGCAGAAATTTAGATCATTAAAAAACAAAACTTGCTACGCCTCGGTAACTTCATCCTCATGCAAACCATTAGTATTTGTTGGGTTATGTAAGACCTGCTGATGATGAAAGCCAAAACCAAATTGAACCATCTTCCCTGCCTAATGGAATAAGTTGAAGTACAATTACAAGTCTAGAAGTTTCCCCCTTTGAAAGCTTCTCAAGCAACCACCAAAAGTTCTGGAACAAAGCTGTTGCCTCAAAGAATAGAACAACAGAAATACAAGTGCTGGATTGTCAAAGTGCGGGTCAACTAGTCAGCAGTCAAGTCAACAAAAGTCAAAGTTGAAGATTAGAAGACCAAGTCAACGAGTCAAACAAGACCAGAAGTACTGGATGCCAAAAGTGCTGGATTTTGAGAATCCAGTTGTTTTCTCTTTGTTTAAAGTAGCTTCAATGTAACAGTTGTGTAACTATCCAGCCGTTTTGTTAATTGCTAGCATTTACAGCATTAATTAGGTTGTTTAGGGTCGCTTTCATGGCGACGTCACAGTAGTTTTCTCCTCCTATATATAGTTCTTCACCTTCATTGTAACAGTTAACACTTAGAGCCAAAAGGCATAAGAACTAAGTGAGATATTGAGCACCTGGTAAGGGGGAGTACATTTTGTACTATTGATTGTATTGTAAACATTTGAGTCAATCATTCCCAAATCTAGTTGTATTGATTAAGATGTGTTTGGATTAACTATTTAGATTGAATCTCCATATCTATTCTACTGTTTCATAAAAAGCACACACAACACACTCTCTGATCCTACAATTGGTATCAGAGCCTGTTACATTGAATTGACTTCACCGTTAATTAGGAAGACAAACTATCTCATATTGATAACTGATTGAGTGATCAAAGGATTTGAGAGGAATTAGACCAGTCGAAACACTCAACTACTTCGATACTTTGTTTTCTAAAAAAAACTCAATACAATTCAAAGAGATGCCAATCACTCATGAACCTCACAATATCAGACCAGCAAACAAGCCTATGATGCTCATTTATCATGAATTTAAGATATGGTAACGAAGGATAGGTTACCACTTATCCCAGCAGAACAAAGGTTGCTCGAGATCTATGGTATATGGCCCTCAAATTCCCTCTGTACTGAGTACCGAAAGACCAGATATTAATATTCCTAAGAAACCCACTGATTACTCCAAGCAGGATTTCCAAAAGTTGGAGCTCGATGCTAAGGCATTCGGGATACTCTAGTGGCATGACCTTACCCAATGAAACCTATGTTGGATTGCTCCATTATGAGAATGCCAAGGAGCTGTGGGATGCTTTGAATGAACAATTTGGTGATACAAATGAGGTATAAAAAAATAACAAAAGAAATTTTGAATAAGCAGTTCGAGACATTTACCCACATCAAGGGAGAATCTCTGACTCAACAGTTTGAGAGGTTTAACTGTCTGATCAGTGAGCTAAGGCTTGCAATTAAAACTTATACAAATTCTGCTTTGAGTCACAAATTTATGAGATCTTTTCCTGATAAATGGATACAGGTGCATATGTGCTTAGAAACTCTGTTGGATTCAAATAGATGACTCTGACACAACTTCATGGCAAACTCCTCACTTATGAGAGATAGCTTGATCAAAAACAGAAGTTGATGTCCTCAGCAAAAACTGTTGATGATTACACATATGGTAACACAACCCTAATGAGTCAAGATGACTCATAATCATCCAACAATGTAAATAAATTGGGTTTTAATCTCTTGTTAACATTTCAATTCTCAATTTAACACATCACATATTAGAAACCGGAACATTGCTTTGATGATGAATGATAAAGAGCCTATGGACCCAACTGACCAAGAAGAGTTTAACTTACTTGACCAACTTGCACTTTTATGTATTAGGACAAACAAGTTATATAATAAAACTGGTAGAAGGTATCTCGGATTGGAGGGTAAGGGTAAATTTCGAATAGATAAATCTAGGGTTGAATGTTTTAGGTGTCATAAACTAGGTCACTTTTCTAGGGGATGTAGAGGTCTTTCACAAAACCTCACACCTTATGTGGCCAATCCAAATCAATTGAATCAAACGTAACGTAACTACTTGTCAATAATCAAATTTTCCAAAAATACCCCTTGACCATCCACGTAGCACACTCCACATCTTGCACATGGACCAATCCAAATGGCATATCAGTATCTTAATAGGTCACCACAATATCAATTTACACAAGTTCACATGCCACAACTACATGTCCAAACACCCTCACAATCTCAAACTCAATCCTAGGGACAAATACAAGTAGTTTCCCAAACTACTAGTTCCCATTCACCATTAACTACTCAACAAAGATTTTTCACCCGAAGTTCTGTTGATTAGAGTAATCTACCCGAGGATTTGAGCAATGAATATTTAAGCATGATTGTGGTTGACCAAGGTCACAAGAACCTTGCACTAGTTGCTCTAGAAACCTTAAGTGAGACCTTTAATCAAAGCACTAGTGAAACGACTGGTTTGTGCATTATTTCACATGTTGGTTCAACAATTGTTGAACCTTCTTAGAATGTTGACATATCGATAGAAATATTATCAGAATTTTGTTATCAAATATGCATTCCAGCATTTAGGGATATCAAAGCAGTAAATATCATGCATCTTAAAAATCTGAAAATTCTAAGAAACTTCTAGCACAAACCATTTGATCTCATAAACAAGTTTTTAAAAAAAGATCAAATTATCTCTGATTTAAAACATGAAGCCTCAAACCACTATGCACAGTTCAAATCACTTCTTTCTGTTAAGCCCCCGAGACCTCCTAGATCGATGACGAACAACAAAACATTGCACTTGATTCAAGACGAAGATGTAAAACACAAGAAAGTGTAGAATAGACAACATGTAAATGAACTCTTTTATTAATTAGTCATCACATATTATAACCGAAAGAGTACACATCTACCAACTGATTGTCACACCCCAACATCGGGGCGCGGCACTGAGCGAAACATCGGGGGCGTGACACTGAGCGAAACAGATTGTCCAAGAGAATCCATAACATTATTACTGACAATATATTTAGCGTTCACGTCCCATACCATAAACATATAAAGCATAAATAGTTATTACAGACATTGTTCTCAAAGGCAAATAATTGTTCCGACAACTGAGAATTCATGTGACGTTTTTTGACCACCTATTTGATTCACCAAGCAAAGCATAGAATCCTACACACCTGTCACATACGTTAAAATAAAATCAATACACATGGTGTAAGGGTGAGTACACAAGTTTAATAGCAAATAGTAGTGAAAGCGATTTACACATAACCAACATGTAACTTGTAGAAATGCGAAGCAAGTAAGTTATCGACAATGACATATGCAACCGATATGACTGCGAGTTTTAGAATGCGCAACACATTATCACCACTGTGACCATGTGAAGTAAAACCCTTAACAACCCCTGTCCATGACAGGTGCTGAGTCCAAACTATAGTACTATCGTTGCTAAGGTGTCAGGCAACAATCGCTATGTAAACATAACATACAAGCATTCATCAAAAACACGTATAACATGTGAGATCGGTTAGCGTATAAAAGTGTTTGCGTTGTGTGTTGATGTGATTTGATAAAGGTAACGTATGTAACACCAAAAAGTGCGTTAAGCAAAAGGGATCGAGTATAAATAAACACAATCTTGGATTAAAGGGAGCGTGTGGGAGATTAGCCTGATCACTGAACGATAGCGTAATCGTTGAACAGCGTGTAACAGTGCATTAGGTGAGATGGGCGATCAGATGTTGGTTCGATCGGATTACCGTCCGGACGGATGACCATTCGGTCGGTTGGTTATTCAATTGAGGGAGTGTATTTGTAAAATGTTTGAACTTTTGAAGTTTTCGTTGTAGTATAAATAAAGTCATTCGATCGGATGGTCATCCGGACGGATGGTCGTTCGATCGGATGACTATTCGATTGAAAGCTGATATTCTTTGAAATTTCTCAAAACTTCAAGTGTTGAACTTGTAAAGGGTAGTTACATGGTCGAATAATCATTCAATCGGATGGTCGTCCGATCGAGTGGCTATTCAATCGAGCAACCATTTGTTTTGAAAACTTGGTAAAATTTTCTAAGTTAAAAGTTTCTGCGGTTTAACGCAGATGGCATGACGACGTGTCAAACAACGGAAACAGTATCAAGTCTAGCTCAGTCGATCGGACAGGAATCACCCCTTTTGATCAGACTCAACTGTTTTCATGTTCAACCCGTGAATCAGTCGTCTTCTCCTATGGGAATCCGTTCTCAGACCGGTATTCAACTAGAACACGAGTAAAAAACCTGAACGAGTCTGGATTCCATCGGTTTTCAAGTAAAAGTTAAGAATGTTGAAGAAAAGTTTGATTTGTTTTGAAAAGTGTTTAGATCTTGGCG
Source organism: Helianthus annuus (assembly GCF_002127325.2). NCBI lineage: Eukaryota > Viridiplantae > Streptophyta > Magnoliopsida > Asterales > Asteraceae > Helianthus > Helianthus annuus. The sequence goes on from NC_035446.2 coordinate 16,582,526, forward strand.
AAATCAGTGTAAAATCATGTAGAAATCCGCTAGATCCGAACTGTTCTTGGGGAAATAAAGTCACACTTCAGTGTTCATAGGAACTCGAGGTGACGTCACCCTAAGACAGCCCAAATCAGGTGATTTCATGGTGAAAACGCAAGATTTGATGGAGAATATAATGAGAAATTGTGTGCTGGTGATAGAAGTACAAGATTTAGAGTGAAAACTTACAAGAATCGCGAGGAATCGAGAGAAAAAGGGCTTGAGAGTGCGCTAGTCAGATAAGGCCGTCACATCAATGAACAGTTGATATGACAGGTGAGTATATATAGTGTGAGAGGGTGAGAGGCGGTGGAGGGTTAAGTGGGTCGGACGACCGTTCAATTGGTTGGTCATCCAATCAGATGTCCATTCGATTGAATGGTCATTCGATCGGTTGGCTTGCGCGGGTTAGTTTTCCGGCTTTTGTTTCCTGCGTTGAGCGTTGCATTGCGTTTAAGCGAGTTGCGAGTATGCAATGTGATAATATTAAACAATAGTTACACAAATAACATAACTAACACATAATCAGCTTAAAAGTAAGTAAATTTGCGTTTAGATTTTGCGTTGAGATTGCGTTGCGATAGAGTTGCGATTGCATTTGCGAATATCATCCCAACACAAATACAAAGATAAAGCACATAATAACACACACACACATAGAACAAACCAATAACTGCAATTCAAGTTGCGATGCGATAGCGATGTGATAGCGTTAAGTAGAATAACCTTTAGTTGCGTTTATCGCATTGTTACTTCACATATTAATAAACCGTACATTAAAATAACGTTAACCAATATATCGATTATCGAGTTTGAGAGTACAAGGCAATAATTAAGTAAGAAATGTTAGATCTAACGACTTGAGTTTGACTTTGACTTTGACTTGTACTTTGACTTTCTGAAAAGTCGGGTTGTTACAGCCTCCCTTACTTTAGGGAATTTCGTCCCGAAATTAAGGCTCAGGCATAACGAATAGTTGTGGATATTTAGCTTTCATATCACTTTCGAGTTCCCAAGTGAACTCGGTGCCGCGTTTGCCTTCCCAGCAAACCTTCAAGACCAAGGCGGCTTCTTGGTCTCTCGATCCATGATCTCAACTGGCTATTCCACGAAGTGTAATGTTTCGTCCACTTGTAGATCCTCAAGAGGAACATGTAAATTCTGTTCGGCTAGACACTTTTTGAGGTTCGAAACATGGAAAGTCGGATGTACGTTGTTGAGTTCCTCTGGTAATTCGAGTTTGTAGGCCACTTTGCCGATTCTTTCCAAAATCATAAAGGGTCCAACATATCGAGGCGCTAGCTTTCCTTTCCTGCCGAATCGGATCACCCCCTTCCAAGGTGAAACCTTTAGGAGTACGTGATCACCAACTTCGAATTCAAGAGGCTTGCGGCGTTTATCGGCGTAACTCTTTTGATGACTCCGAGCCTTCAAGAGATTGTCTCGTATCTGGAGAATCTTGTCAGTCGTTTCTTGTAATAACTCAGGACCGGTAATTTGCGCATCTCCGATCTCGTGCCATACAATAGGCGATCGACATTTTCTTCCATATAATGCCTCAAATGGTGCCATTTGAATGCTAGAGTGATAATTGTTGTTATATGAAAATTCGACTAAAGGTAAATGCGAATCCCAATTAGCACCAAAATCTATCACACACGAACGAAGCATGTCTTCAAGAGTGCAAATCGAGCGTTCATGTAGGATCGTGTTTTGACCCGAACGAGTCTATTAGAGGAGTTTTGATCAGATACAGGTGCGGAAAACAAGTACCTGACGTAGAAACAGCTAGATCTTCACTTAAATCACTTTTCTGATTAATATTACAACGTTTACATTCAAATCTCACACCGGAAGCACCTCGGTATGGAATCTCACCAAAGTTACAAATAAGTTCGCTCATGTGGTATTTATAGTGTTGGTAGGTTCCCACATATGGACATGTACACATAAGCGGACCAGGTGGGTTCCCACATACGGACATGTACACATAAGCGGACCAGGTAGGTTCCCACATACGGACATGTACACATAAGCGGACCAGGTAGGTTCCCACATATGGACATGTACACATAAGCGGACCAGGTAGGTTCCCACATACGGACATGTACACATAAGCGGACCAGGTAGGTTCCCACATACGGACATGTACACATAAGCGGACCAGGTAGGTTCCCACCAAGGTACATGTACACATAAGCGGACCTACCAGGTTAAACCTATATGCTATCCTATTTTCTCATAAAACATGCCCTGATCTAACAATCTAAAACTAAGACTCGATACAAGACGAAGTCGACAGATGTAGTGCACTAACAGACTCCCCCTCAGATGTTGACGAGTCGCAGTGTCGAGTCTTTGACAATGTCGTGTCTTCACATCTTCAGTCTTGATCTGTCTCTGGGCTTCTCTCTCTCAATCTTTTCTTGCAGGTCTTCAGACTCCCCCTTGCGATATGCTGGCATTTCTTCATTTTATCAGCATCATCAACTTTAGGATTGTTGTCTGGCTTTCCATCTAACAGCTTCTCAATATCAATCAGTTTGGCTCTTCATGTTCCAAGATCGTTGTCTGGCTATCTCCAATCAGAATCCTCAGGTATCAGAACCTGGCTCTCATCTAGCTCAGATCTCAGGAACGAAAAATCTAGCACATCTTTATCCTGCAAAAACTCTACCTCAAAGTAAATTTCCCTCACATACATATTGCAAACATATAAACTTGCACTAATTCAGACTCTCCTTCAAAACAAACACAGATTTTGATGAACCACTTGAAAGGTTAGATTATGAAAACATTTAATTCCAAACATACACTCCCCCTCAAATATTGCTCATCATGTTTAGCACTCAGAATTTTGAAAATCCGTTTTTCAATATCAGTTGTCAAAAATCTTTTTGAATTTTTTTTTTAAACATAATGCTAAAACATCATACAAAATCTTTTTGAAAAATAATTGACACCACTTGTAAAAGCACGAGAATGCAGAAATGAAATATTTACAAACATATTTTGTGAGTTCGTGTAAGAGGATCATATCAGTTTCTGAGACATGTCACTAACACCGTTAAGCTTGATTACATTTTTAGTTCAAAACAATTCACCTAGATTGTCAGCATATCGGTCCACTGAAATTCTCACACAAAGTTCAATTGATCCGAGATACGATGTTAATGTCTTAGATACTGACTTATTCGTGTGTCTCACTACTTGAATATACTCCCGTATCCAGATCCCAATATTCAGTCTTACAGGTGAGTATACCACAGCTGATATCTGTATAGGGGTTAGATGCAAGGGCCATGAGAGCTCAGGTCAATACTTCCGTATACGCAGAGAGATGACGGCTTCGACTTTTGGTGTGTCCCCTTTAGAGGATCTTTTTATTTCAACAGCAGCGACTATCAATTTTATTGTTTCATCAGCATGCTGAGGGCGAAGCTATGTTTCAAGCTTTTGCGGAAAGCATTATCCGGGGACTAGGTCAGTACTTCCATACAGCAGAAGTCCCGGGATAATACCCCAGATATCACTGAGCATAAAGACCTAGTATCTCAGAATAAGGGACCTTTCAAACAAGATTTCAGGGGTTACCTATATATCCAAGTTTGTGTTAACCCACAGAACAAGCAAGTTTGAAATTTAGTTTATATCTCGTCACAATTTACTAAGTGAGCAAAAACCTACTGGCACATCCTCAGTGAGATTGTTTATCACATTTTATCTTTACATTTCTTTAGCATGTTGTGACAGCCTACTGATGTACTATCATTTCCTCTTTTCACAACAAAACTCATTTTTGAATTTTATCATGTTTTTGTCTTTTTCAAATTTTCAAATGTTTTTTGGATTTTCTGAAATTTCCCTACTCCCCCTAAAATGCAAACACATTTCAAAGAAAATTTGAAAACTACTAGACGTTTGACCCACTTGAAAAATAAAAAGTAAAACAAACTGTACAAAAACTTGACAAGTGACATCGAATCACATCAAATCGCCATTCACTCGACAAAAACAATCTGAACTCCCCCTTACAACAAACCATTTTCTCATTTAGATCTCAAAACACTTAAGTTTGTTTAAATCGAAATGATTTTTCCGGAAAATGAGTTTGTTTTTACCGGTATGATTCATCATCTTGTTTATCAATCTCATATGTATAGTAAATCAAGTACAACTTAATGTCCCTGATTTACTATTTGCAGTTCAGAAACCTCTGTATCACTTGTAAACATAATTTCTTCAAAGTATAACCAACAAATACCACTTGTAAGTAAACCAAATAATACCACTTGTAGGTTTTCCTGTAGGAATGAGACATCTACAGAAACCTCTTTACCACTTGTCAAATTAGTCAGAAAGATGCCGATTCCTGCTTCTCAATTACCAACCTGGAAGCTCCGGCGTAGTCATTCAACCTGTAAAATTTTAACAATTTTCAAACATTTTCAAACATTTTCAAAAACAACCTTATTAAACATGAAATATACTGATTCCTGATCCACGATTACAAACTTGGGATCTCCGGCAAGTCAGGTTCTTCAAGCAAAGAAAATGTCCACCCAAGCCTGACCAGCCTTGGGTGATTTCAATTCAGATTTTGTTGGGGAGTAAGTTGCTTTCTTTTTAGCATAAAAATCTTTTACCCCTTTCACCTTCCCATCGACCATTTTTTCGAAAATCTTCTTAACTTTCCCATTAAAGGCTTTCTCAACATCAAAATTATCCTTTTCAGAATAACCTTGATTTGAGATTTCAGACTTTCCAACTTTCCTTTTAAAATTCTCAGTCCTCAATGGTGGAAAGTTCTCATCATCCATTGAAGGAACTGAGTTTTCATCACTCTCATCAAACTGTGGCTCCTCTGATTTTGTGGAATCAGATTCATCACCAGATTTTACCTCAGATTTCTTAACAACCCATTTTTGGTTGTCAAGTTTCACACTACGCCTGTAAAATCTCATCGAACACTCACCAACTTCAAATGTTGAATTTTTGAAAACTTTAAATTTATGAATTGGTGGTTTGGTTTTATCAACAACAACTTCTTTCAGTTTTCCAGAAACTCCCTGTTTTGTGTTTGTCGCTTTCGGACAGTTCCATGCAATGTGACCAGCTTCATTGCATCGGAAACAGGTTCTTGTCTCTTTCTTCACATAAGCTCCATTCTTTCTCTTCTCGGCAAGAAATTCTTGGTTAGATTGTTTCCAGAATGAGCTTTTTGCTTCCTCTTCCGAACTTGTACCTGAAACAAATTTTGTATTTGTTTTAGAAAATTTTTCATTTTTATAATTTTCTGATGGAGTAAAACCAAGTCCTTTCTTTTTGTAGTTACGATTTTGGTTTGGTTTCTTTTGAAAACCAGAACCAGAATTGTAACCTTTTTTCTTGTTTAAACGTTGTTGTACTCTTGAGGTGTAAGGTTTAGGTTTTACTTTAAGATTTTCATCTTTTATTTCAGAAATATTAATTTCTGTTAATTTGAAAACCTTTTTGATCATTTCTGGTTTAACACCTCTTATTGGAAACTCTTTATCAAAATATAATTTGTCAGAATCATTCAAAGTATATGCAACTTCAAACGTTTCGTCATTCAAATTAGATTTTGACAATAAAAACTCTTTACTGTAAACCCGTTTTCTCGATGATTTTGAACTCTTTTCGGACGAACTCAAACTCCTGACTGACTGACATGAACTTTCAGACTCGGACTTTGACTCTGACTCCTCATCCTTATCCAACACCTGATCGACCACTCGTTTTATTAGTTCGGACTCATGATCTGTGTCGGACGCTGTGAACGTGACGTCAATATTGTCCGGTAAAACATCGGTTATCTCGGATTCTAACTTAATATTGACTACCTGTTTTAGTTCTTCCTCGTTAGGTTTTCTGGGTGAGTACCCTTCCCAAATCGGAGGCGGACACTTATTATAACAGACACCCTGTTTCTTACCAGTATCCTTCTTCTTCTTTGGCTGTTCATCTTTAAATGCCTCAAAACCTTCAACTGTTGGATAAATTCTGTCAATTATGTAGTCACAACCTTTGTAACTTTGCAGCAATCTTCTGATTCTTTCATTTTCAGCTGCTTCACTATCCAACTCTTTCTTCCACTTTGCACATTCTTCTATGTACATGTTGATCTCTTTCTGCTTTGTCATCATGGTAGCATTCATCATTTTCAAAGCTTTCTCTCTTTCAGAGTTAGTCTTCTCCAGACTATTCACATGCATGTTCAATACATCATACGACTTTTTCAAATTCTTTACATCAAATAACAATTGTTCTTTCAACTTTTCTAACTCACTAAACCTCTCGTCTTTCTCTATACATTATTTACAAGACTCTAAACATGTAAGACAGGGTTTTGTGATTTCAACGATCTTCTCGAGTTCAATTATCTTTTCAACTTCCACAATCTTCTCTACCACTTTGACTTCTTTCAGTTCTTTTGCAACTTTCTTCTTTTTCAATTTCTTCAACTTTTCTGCAAAATATAATTCAAAAGTGTCAGAAGAAAAATGTGTTTTTCCAAGATTTATCTGTTCCATTTCTTCATCACTATCACATGTTTCTGCTGAACTGTTTTCAGATGAAACAGATTCTTCATTTTCACTTTTCTCTTCATCTGATAACACTTCCATCCATTCTTTCAACATTTCTGGCTTTTTAATAATCTGAGTAATAAACGCATAAACATTTGAATCAGCTGGAATAAACTTGTCCTAGCTAAAACCTTCATCCATTTTCTCATCATCTTGATTAACGATGCCATAGTAAGCCTTCCTGTTTGCATCTTCGATCATTTGACCATGTGCTGTTTGAGCTGCCTTTTGTTGATTTGGTTGATAAGTGATTTGTTGATAAATTGACTTCTTATAGTAATCATCTTTTCCAAATGAATCTTTTTCTCCTCTTGGCTGCTGATTTTTGCATTCTCTTTTAAAGTGACTTTTCTCCCTGCAACGAAAACAAACAACTTTAGATTTATCAAATCCTAAGTTAGAAAGATTTGCATCCAAGAAATCAGTTCTCCCTGTAACCAATCTAAACTTTTCTGCTCTCCTCAAAACGCTCGCTAAGGCCCATTTAATATCCATCAGTTCTAGTTCCTCTACATCAATTTGGTCATAATCTTCCTTTGTGAGCATCGGATTACCAATTCTTCCGGCAATCAACCCTTCATAAGACTCTAATGCTGTGACCAATAATCCCATATGATGCTTTACAATTTCTTCAGAATAATTTTGACTATTTTGAAGATGTAGAGCTACATTACACTGAATCGAATGCCCATTTCCAGCAGATGCACTTTGAACACTTGGAGGATTCACCGTTGAGAACCCACTAGTGTTGACTGATCCTTGACTGCTTGGTGTAGATTGATTTCCAGCACTAAATGCAGTTTGTATCTTTGAACTTGCTTCAGCAGTTTGAACATTTCCTTTATAGTACAATTTAATATCTTGTTGATGAGTAGAACTGTTCATTCTAGCAATCTTCTGCTGCTCCAGATCCTGTGCCTCCAACTTCTCTATAAACTGTGCAATCGATAACCTGCTAAACTGCCCGGAATTCTTCAATATCATCAGATATGTACCCCATTCCTGTTGCGGTAATGCATCAACAAGTTTTTCAACCCATTCTGCTGGAATTTTAGTAATCTTCAACTGTGACATGGTGCGAACGAGATGGCAGTATCTTTCAATAAGAGTCTTTGTTGTTTCACCAGGCATGCACGTGAAAAGTTCAAACTCCTTTTTCAACAAAGCTGCTTTACTTTGTAACATTTTAGTACTTCCCTCAAATTTCTTTTTAAGAGCTTCCCAGATAGAATAAGCATTTTCATCATGTTGAAGCAACACAAATATATCCTCCTTAACAGCTTGTTGTAGCAAATTGATCATCATCTTTTCTGCTTTATAACTCTCTCTCTCTCTCTCTCTCTCTTGCTCAGTGAACTCTGAAATGATTTTATCAACACCCACTGAATTCTTTGGCCTATCATATTCAGTTTCGATGCTCTCCCAAGCTTTTAAATGATTCGCCTGCACCCAATTCTCAAACCTTTTCTTCCACCCGTGATAATCTTCAATTCCCACAAGTTTCGAGAGTTTTTGCGCTGTTCCGGTTTCATTCTCCATTGTCATGTTCTTAGCAATGTCGGATGGAGTAGTAGGAGTTGTAGCAAACGCATTGTAAAATTCAGAATCCATGTTGACTTAGCACGTTTTTCAAGATCAATGACAAATAAACAAAATCCTGATGTTCACAATAGTGGAACCCTGATGTTCAAATAAATGGAACCCTGATGTTCAAATAAGTGAATCTCCTGATGTTCAAATAAGCGGATCTCCTGATGTTCAAATAAGCGGATCTCCTGATGTTCGAATAAGCGGATCTCCTGATGTTCGAATAAGCGGATCTCCTGATGTTCGAATAAGCGGATCTCCAGACTTAGTGCACCTATGAGCGAACCAGGTGTTCAAATAAGCGGATCTACAGAGGAATTTGGAGCGAACCTATCAAAATACATGGTCACAAAAGCGGATCTACAAACTGTCCATAAAAGCGGAACCTATTCGGATGTTGATTTGACCCATTTTTAGTCCATATTTAAGCCTCAAACTTTCAAGGATTTATCAATGATCAATTATCTACAATCTGTGAAATTTTGAGCGAATTTCGACCGTAAAATCTCGTTCTGATGAAGAAAGAAGATGTAGAAGTAAGAATTTTAGATGAAATCCAGCAAATCTCTATAGAACTCTTCCTCCTGAAGCTCTGATACCACTTGTAGGATCGTGTTTTGATCCGAACGAGTCTATCAGAGGAGTTTTGATCAGATACAGGTGCGGAAAACAAGTACCTGACGTAAAAACAGCTAGTTCTTCACTTAAATCACTTTTCTGATTGATATTACAACGTTTACATTCAAATCTCACACCGGCAGCACCTCGATATGGAATCTCACCAAAGTTATAAATAAGTTCGCTCATGTGGTATTTATAGTGTTGGTAGGTTCCCACATACGGACATGTACACATAAGCGGACCAGGTAGGTTCCCACATACGGACATGTACACATAAGCGGACCAGGTAGGTTCCCACATACGGATATGTACACATAACGGACCTACCAGGTTAAACCTATATGCTATCCTATTTTCTCATAAAACATGCCCTGATCTAACAATCTAAAACTAAGACTCGATACAAGACGAAGTCAACACATGTAGAGCACTAACAGTTCAGTCTGACCGTCGGTCTGGGAATGGAAAGCGGTACTAAGATTAAGAGTAGTACAGAGAGTGGATCGAAACGTTTTCCAAAGACGTGAGGTAAATCGAACATCGCGGTCAGAGATGATATCACGAGGTGTCCCATGTCAACAAATGATTTCGTCGGTATAGATTCATGCTAATCGTTCGACCTTATAGTCTTCTTGTATTGACAGAAACTCGGCAGATTTAGTAAGACGATCAATGATAACCCAAATGCTATCGTGACCTGATGGCATGCGTGGAAGTTTCGTAATGAAGTCCATAGCTATACTGCCCCATTTCCACATAGGGATCTCAGGCTGTACGAGTATGCCAGAGGGTCGTTGTTGTTCAGCCTTGACTTTCGAACAAGTCAGGTACTTCGAAACATAGATGGCGATATCCTTCTTCATTCCAGGCCACAAATACCGAAGAGAAGGTCTGGTACATCTTGTTGGCACCGGGATAAATGGAATATCGGGATTTGTGGGCTTCGGTCAACAATATCTCCTGAAAGTTTTTGCGACCGGGGATCCAGATGCGGTCAAGATAGTAATAGATACCGTTCGATTTGGTGGCAAGTTGGGTTTCAGCACCACACTTCTTCATTTCCTCTTTCAAGGTATTCTCAACGAAGCAGGCGTGCTGAGCATCACGAATTAGAGCTTCGAGGTCGTGTTGGGCTTGAACATTACGAACACTATGTAAATAGCTTCGTCGGCTGAGAGCGTCGGCAACGACATTTGCTTTGCCTGGGTGGTGGCGGATCTCATAGTCGTAATCGTTGAGAAGTTCAACCCATCTGCGTAGGCGCATATTCAGTTCCTTCTGGTTCAAGATATGTTGTAGGCTCTTATGGTCGGTGAAGACTGTACACTTGGTACCATAGAGGTAGTGTCGCCAAATCTTTAACACAAAAACAACTGCACCAAGCTCGAAACCGTGGGTTGTATAATTCTTCTCATGGATCTTGAGCTGACGAGAGGCGTACGCGATAACCTTGTCTCATTGCATGAGAACACAACCAAGACCGAGGTTAGAGGCATCGCAGTAGACTACAAAGTCGTCGTTTCCATCAGGTAACGCGAGTACAGGAGCGTCGCAAAGCATACGCTTGAGAGTTTGAAAGGCTTCCTCTTGTTCAGTTCCCCAAACAAAAGGCTAATCTTTATGCGTCAGAGAGATAAGCAGGACACGGCGATTTTAGAGAAATCAACGATAAATCGATGGTAATAACCCGCTAATCCAAGAAAAGAACGAACTTCGGACGGGGATTTTGGTGTAATCCAACTCTTAACTGCTTCAATCTTCGCGGGGTCGACGTGAATACCCTGACTATTGACGATGTGACCGAGGAATTAAACCTCCTCAAGCCAAAATTCACACTTGGAGAACTTGGCATAGATGTTGTGCGTGTGCGGCTTTCGTCTTCAAATAGATAAGGATATCATCGATAAACACGATGAAGAAGCGGTCGAGAAAGGACTTACACACGTGATTCATCAAATCCATGAAAACCGCGAGTGCGTTGGTAAGTCCAAAGGGCATAATGACGAATCCATAGTGGCCCTAATGAGTGCGGAAAGCGGTCTTAGGGATGTCTTGCTCCTGAATTCGTAACTAATGATAACCGGAGCGTAAATCGATCTTAGAAAAACACATAGCACCTTGTAATTGGTCAAACAAATCGTCGATTCAGGGTAAGGGATAGCGTTTCTTAATAGTAAGCTTATTGAGTTTCCTATAATCGATGCACATTCGGAACGTTCCATCCTTCTTTTTGACGAAAAGGATGGGTGCATCCCATGGAGATGTGATAGAGCGTATGAAGCTTTTATCAAGCACTTCCTGGAGTTGACTCAAAAGTTCACGCACTTCGAACGGAGCGAGGCGATAGGGAACTTTAGCAACAGGGTTAGCTCCAGGAATGAGGTCGTTTCGAAAATCAATATCACGACTCGGGGGGTAGACCAGGTAAATCGTCAGGAAAGACAGCAGGAAAATCATGAACCACAAGTACCTTTTCGATCGACTTCATTTCATTTTCCTCCGCTACTACGATGTGTGCCAAGAAAGCCTTGTATTCCTTTCGGAGATACTTGCTTGCTTGAATGCACAACATGAGTTTCAGATCCTTCGAAGATACTTCGCCATAGACATAGAGTTGGTCTCCTTTAGCAAGAGAGAAACGAATCATCTTATCAAAACAAACAACTTCAGCACGATTCTCATAAAGAAAATCCATGCCTACTATGATATCGAAACTACCAAGCTGCATCGAAATAAGATCGATCGGGAAGACGTGAGTGTTGAGTTCAAGCATACAATCATGAAGAACAGAACTAATGGTGACGGTCCTTCCAGTGGCAATTTATACGTCGAATGTCATTGGGAGGTTAGCACGTTTACGGTTTAGGAGCTTTTCGAATTCAAACGACCAAAACAGTTATCGGCTCCAATATCAAATAAACATGAAGCATAAATACCGTTGACAAGAAACGTACCATTGACAACATTGTTGTGAGTTTGAGCCTGGCGAACATTGATGTTGAATGCTCTTCCGCGGGCTGCTTGTTGTGCTGGCTGCTGCTACTGCTAAGGCTGCTGTTGTTGATGTTGTTGCTGCGCTGGTTGCTGTTGCGGCTCCTGTTTAACCACTCGGTTCGGGCAGACATTTGCAAAGTGGTTAGGATCACCACATGAGAAGCAGGCTCGTGCATGAGCAGCGGGAGCAGGAGCTGCTTGGTTGCCTTGAGGAGTGGGGAGTGGAGCTGGAAGTGCAGGAGGAGCTTGAACTTGAGCTTGCTGATGAGGACCGGTGCGACAATTCGCTATAAAGTGTCCGTAGAGACTGCAGTGGACACAGAAACGCCAAGCAATCCTAGCTGGGTGATGGTAAGTACAAGTAGTGCACAGAGAGTGAGGACCAGTATACGCACACTTCGTCGGCGGTGTGTTGGTCCCAGGTGGAGTGACTTGGCGGTTCTGGTTCTGGGGTTGAGCAGGAACAGCATTGAGATGAGCGGCAGTGACAGTACAATTCTTGTTGTATTCGTTGCTCTAGTGCTTGCAGCGTGAAGACTTCGATCCTTGAGATGCGGCAGTTTCAGGAGCGGGAGTAGCGGTGACTTGATGGAAACTTTTGGTGGTGTTCTTGAAGTAACCAGCCAAAACTCGTTTGTCGTTGATTTCAGCAGCGAGTTGATAAGTCTCTTCGATGGTAGTAGTTATGGCTGCTTGAACAAAATCGATAACACAATTAGGTAGAGCGCGAATGTATTTCTTGATTGTGATGTCGGGAGTTGAGACTTGTCAAGGACAGATGATGCTGAGCTGCTTAAAGCGAGCAGTGAGACTAGCATTGTCGCCACCTTCTTGCTTGATATTCCAAAACTCGTTCTCCAGCTTCTGGAGCTCATGTGGGGGACAGAAATCTTTCATCATGATTTCCTTCAATTCCTTCCAAGAAAGTCCATAGGCTGCGTCGTTACCTCGCTTGTTTCCTTCGACCATCCACCAGTCTAGAGCCCTGGACTGAAAGACCCCAGTTGCGTTAATAGTGCGGAGGTTGTCTGGGCATCCTCTTTGACGAAGAGTGATTTCAATCGAGTCAAATAATTGAAACATGGTGTTGGGCCCATCTTCTCCAGTGAAGTCTTTGGGGCCACAGGCTTTAATTGCTTGAAGCTAAAAGAAGCCCTTAGCGAGTTGCTCTTTGAATCAACAGAGGAGCTGCTCTTCACCTTGTTGATCTTGCTGATGATCTGTGGAATGACCTTAGCCATTTCCTTGGCGACTAGAGAGGCGATGCGCTTGTCAGCGTGGTTGCGGCGAGTAGTGCGAGAAGTGTGGGAACCAAATGACGACATTGTCTGCAACAGACATCGTCACAAGGGTTAAACGAACGTCAACTATATAGTTTAGTGTAACAACACCTTTATTATTATTATTATTATTATTATTATTATTATTATTATTATTATTATTATTATTATTATTATTATTATTAGGTAAAGCTCAGAAACACATCGAACACATAGGCACATAGTCACATAGGCATATTATCCACATAGGCACATAAGCACAGAAGCACATATTCAACTATATTTTGCATGTATTCACCTACATATTTTGCACGTATTCACCTAACATTCAAGTTTCGCGAAGCGTGTTCGAGAGTTGCGATGCGAGTATCACAACATATGGTTCACACACCTCAGTAAATGCGATGAGAGATAGCGAGTAACATAGCATGCGAGGGTTCATAGATTGTCTGCGATTTGTTAGCGTGTTAAGATAAATGTGCAGTGCGAATTGTGCTCGTTTATCAAAGCGAGAGCGGAAAAACGTATAAGTCTCCAAAAATCGAAACATATAAACACATAAAACCACATAAAACACATAAAACTGATCATTCACAAAGTCAGTGGCTGCGAGTTTAGAATCAAAACGGAGGATGCGCCCTAGGTGTTAGGGCATTGACTACCCAAGGTGATTTGACTATTCACAACGACTTCGAGTACGCGCTTTGGCCTAGAAGACTGTGCTCTCTCACCGACACCATCCTTTTGGTTACTACACGTATTGAGTCGTTGGAATCCATCGAGACCTTGGTGGGAGTTTTGTAAAAATCGAGGAGTGGAACGCGTTGTTAAGATGCAGGATTCACCCCTAGCTTAATCAACTCACCCCAAGACACTCTGTTACTAAATAGAGTTGAGAGTTTAAATAGATATAACGGGAGAATTTTTTTGGGATATGGAATTCACTCCTGACTCAATGCAAATTCTCGTGTTTATAGTAAAAATGCGTGTCGAGCGAGCGATTTTATCGAGAGTTCTCGGTTTTCACAACTAATCTCGACCAAATCATTCTATTGTGTTATGCGAGTGTTTTCGAAAATCGTGTGTGTTGCTATCCTTAGGAAAGGCTAGGTGTGTGACAACCCTCATAATTACAGATATCCGTACAATTAACTAATATTAAATTTGTGCTTAATAACTGTGCTTAATTACAACTGATGATATAAACTGCTTTATGATTTCTGCATCATACATACATGTGCATCACATTTCATACTGTCACAACATTTATTACATACAAACTTTAGTGACATACTTGATGCACAAAGCACAGTTAGCACAGTGAGCGGATAGCTCAGAATTATACCGACAATGCCAGTACATAGACAGACAGTGCTTTGAGGTTCAGTATGAGCCAGAGACAAGGTACTACACTAGTATGGAGTGTAGGGAAGTAAGGACCATAAAACTGCGTCACTAGGTAATAGTTTAAGTGCCGGAAAGTGCCTAAAACCCACTCAAAGTGCAGAATTCTGCAGTAAATAACAAAATTCAGCATTTTAACATGCTAGTAATGTGCAAAGATATGGCAAAATGGTCCTGTATGCTTTCCTAAGTGCCGGGAATTAAAAGTGTCACAAAAGGTTACATAAAAGACACTATACGGAATAACTTGACACTTTAACAGAACGGTATCTAACCGAACAACCGAACATTACCCGGAACACAAAAATATTACCAGAAACATTGTTTCACTTTTTCTGAGCTAGTTATGGTCCCCGAGCACTATAACACACTACATAAAGCATGTATCACACTAAACATTTGACATTACACTTTAACCTTCCAATAAATTACCTTTTACCATTTGAATTTTCATTTAACCCCCCCCCCCTGTAATTTTTGGAGCAAGCATGGTCCCACCTCAAGATTTAGTTAAATCTTGCATAATCCCCATGTAATCTCTCAAGGATTTTGATGTGATCTTGTATTGTACTTCACCAACATTTAGACTAATGGATAGTGCTTATACTTGGTTATAAGAAAGCTTAAACTTATCATCTTCATCACTTCACAAACTCACTTCTTCCTTCCCTCATTAAACTCGGCCGAACATACCCCTCACCACACCACCATTTTCGATTTTCCTCCATCAAATCCAAGCTTCATTCAAGGTGATACAAGGTGATTTAGAAGGTGTGGAACACTCGGAACTTGAAGGACCTCTACCACAAGCTCCAAAATAATACCAAAAATATCACAAAGAATAAAATATTTAAGTTACACACTTGGTATTGTGAAACCAAACGCAAAGTCGTAACTTAAGAAATATTCCGGGAAATACTTTTACACATATATTTGTGGCAAATATTATTTTGGAAACTAAAGAAGTGAAAATATATTATTTTTGGGAAAAATAAAAATATTTTGGAATACTTTATTTTTGACAAATAAGTTAAATATATTTCCTAAGTGGGACTTAAAAATATATTATTTTCGGAACTACAAATATACATGTATAAATATCCCCATCCTTGGGAAGGAAATACGGAAATTAAAATACTTGTGAAGTATTAATACAAGAATATTGTTCATACAATTATTCCAAAATTTAATATAATTTAAAGTTAAAATAATTATTATTTTAACAAATAATTATAACTTGGAATAACATTCGGAGACATAAGAAACGCAACTCAAAACATTAAACTCAAAGCCAAGGCACGGCCCGTTCGTCTAATAGACATTAGTACGTTGTAGGTTGTCGTGTAGCTGTCAGAGCTTGAGTTGCCGGTATGAGACGCACTACAGTGAGTTCATGTCCCCCTTTTCCTTAAACTGTTTTATTACTTACTTCGGGGGTGAAATACATGTTACAAAGGGATACTTACAATACTATTGGTATGATTAGCCTAGGAAAGAACCATAGATCATGTGATAGGGTAGGCGGATACTTGGGACCATTAATCCTCGTATCAGGACCGAGGGGCATGAGTGATAGATCTATTTGAGTGTAGCGAGCCCACACCCCTGTGGCCAGGGTGGCCAATTGTGGTGACTATGTCTTCCAGCCGGGAGCCTGGTACAACTTTGCTAGGTTTGAGTCTTCCTACACCGTCACACATATCAGTGGCCTTGCAAACCATTGGTGATCTTTTCCTTGCTTGCTTTCATACCGGGACATACATACATTGTTTACAAAGGTTTATACATACTCACTTACACATAAACTCGCTCAACTTTTGTTGATTTTTCAAACTACATGTATTTCAGGGAATTAGTGGATCTGGCGGAGTATGCATGTGTCAAGCTGCGTAGTAAAATAAAGATGTCACCCGGGGTTGTTGAGTTTAGGAGGTGTATCCCTTTCCTGGACGGGATACATAATTCTAAACTTGGGTTTTTATTTACGTACTTTTGCTGAGTCCTTGTGAACTCAGTTAAAAAAGTCATGGTTTGTAACTTACATTAAGTGTCTATGTTTTCAAACAATGGTGTTGTGGTATTTTCTCACTTTAATTAATGGATGAACATCTCGTATTTTTATCATATAGCATTGTTATGATTGTTGTTATGGTATTAAGAAGTCACACCAAATAACCACGTTTCCACAAAAGTCAGGGTGTGACAGCTTGGTATCAGAGCCTCGATCATAGCGAACTAGGGTTCTTTCTCGAATCTAGACTATGATCATCAGGCTCTCACGAAAACATTTTTACACTACATACACAAAACGTCCAGATCTAGGGTACAAACATTTTTACAAACAAAAGGCACAAATACACATTTCAAAATTTATGTTTATAATTCAGTCTTAGAGATTGAGGGAGTTCAGTCTTAGAGACAGAGGGAGGTTCAGTCTTAGAGACTGAGTGGTTCAATCTTAGTTATTGGGGAGGTTTAGTCTTAGAGACTTGGAGGTTCGGTCTTAGAGACCAGGGAGTTGGTTTTAGAGACCAGGGAATTAGTCTTAGAGATTGGGAGTTAGTCTTAGAGACTGGAAGGTTTGGTCTTAGAGACCAGGGAGTTGGTCTTAGAGACCAGGGAATTAGTCTTAGAGACTGGGAGTTGGTCTTAGAGACCGAGGAGTTAGTCTTAGAGACTAGGAAGGTTTGGTCTTAGAGGCCAGGGAGTAAGTCTGAGAGACTAGGGAGTTCAGTCTAAGAGACTGGGTGGGATAGTCTGGGGAAGACTAGGATGATTACTTGCTTACATTGTTATGACTTACATGCTTATTTGATTACATGTTGATGTATGTGCATATGTGTGGTTGTGTTACAGACACCATGTCATCTTCTTCTAATACTAGAGTGTCAGACACACTGGAATCTATAGCTATAGTATCAGACGACGAGATTATCCCTGAGGACGAGGTTTATACATCTGACACCACGAGTACCGACGAGGATGATTTCCAGCCATTCGCCCTACCGGACTTTGGAGACGACATGCCTTTAGCTGATGGTCTTTTTGACGGGGATCTACCTATTGTCCAGATCCCTGCCCCTCTTCCTCTCGCTGTAGTTCCTGTTGAGGATCTGCCACTTGACGCGATATATGATGACGACATCGATCTATTCATCGAGGGTCCCCCGAAGGGTGACCAGGATGGCGGGGCCCCGATGGATGACGATATTCCACTTGCTGATATTCCGGTTGATGACCTTGTTGTTCCTGTGGTTGAGGTTCCTGTTGTTGATGCCATTTATTTGCCCCCTGTCGAGGCTCCTGTTGTGGAGGCCTTATCTGATCCATCTAGTCCCGACTCGTTCGAGTCTGTATCATCCGGTACTCTTCACGCCCAGGGCGTGCAGCGCTACTCCACCGACACTGATTCAGACATGGCGATGTCTGCTGCACTCGTTGTTCCCCATGACTTTGACCCAGATCCTGAGGTTGAGTTTGCTCCAGTCGTTGCACCACCCGTTGTTGATGCACCAGTCGTTGCACCACCCGTTGTTGATGCTCCAGTCGTTGCACCACCAGTTGTTGATGTTCCAGTTGTGGCACCTCTGCCTGACCCTATGCCTGTGTTTGTTGACCGTGCACCTTTTGCTACACACATTGATCCTAGATACGCTCACACCCGTAATGGGTGGATTGAGGATGATGACTATCCTCCCTTTGTTCGGCCAATCACTTCCCCTTTTGCACCTGTCTAGGTACCCATTGATATCCCACAGTATCACCCTCATGTGTCAGACGTCCACCGCACAGACTTACCCGTTACATTTCTTCAAAAACATACCTCCTCCCCGTCCAGGGGAAGGACCTTCTACTCAGCAGCACGATCACATACCACCTATGAAAGCAGCCTTTCCGTTTATGCCACCATTTGCACCTGCCGCACACACTACTTTTTCTTCGTCAGCACCCACGGGCGAGCCATTTATGTGGTCTTCGCCCAATGTCATGCCTTTGTCAGATCCATACCATCCTTTTTCATGTTGGGTATACGACGGATGATATACTTCTATCCTTGCAGTTACAGCAGGATATGTTGAGCCGGAGAGTCGCTGAGCTCGAGAGGATCCCGCGTCCTCCATCTTTTGTTGATCCATCACAGTCTGCTTTTCCACCTGCTCCACTATTTCCTTATCCGGATTTCCACATCCGATTTCTTACGATGGAGCAGCAGGTCGCTTGTTTGTTGCGTATTGTGCGTGCACTCGAGGAGGACTTGGTGCATTTGCGTCGTTTGCTTGTCATCCCTCCACCTCCTCCTCCTCCCCCATTAGCTTGAGGTTTTTGGTTTGTTGCAGATGTTATGCTTTTGATGAGAATTCAGCTATTGAGCCTGACTGCACAGCATTTTGAAGACCACATGATGACTTATGACTTTTGATATCTGAATTTTGGTTGCTGTATATCGTTAGATGATTCAGACAAGGGTGATGTGACCCTTAGTCTCTTTTGATGTACGATTCATTTGTAAAACTTGTAAACAGTATTTGTGGTCTGGTTATATGATAGCTCAATCGCGGCATTCTCATTACATGCGTTGTTGGATTATTTGTTTTGTGTTATGACATTGGATGTTATGTGTTATTTGTGATGAATGTTATTACATACGCGTATTACGTACTCATTATACTTATTACAACTTGACCAATACAATCTTCTTATAGAAGATGCCTCCAAGAAGGGAAAACTGTTTGCCCACTACTGAGGTCGAATTACAAGCAAGGATCTCCCAAGCAATAGCTGATTACGAGGCCACACGCGTCGAAACTAGCGGGAATACCTCGAGGAACAACCCACCAAATGGTAATGTTTAAGTTGCTTGAGACACATTACATTACATGTGGACATTCCATGTGCAATTGCTAATGCTTCATATGAATGACATTATTTGTACAGGCTGCACATTTAAGCAATTTCTAGACTGTAAACCGCTAAACTTTGATGGCACCGGGGGTGCAGTGGCATATGTTCGATGGACGGAAAAGACCGACTCAGTGTTAAGGATGAGCAAATGCGCACCAGAACAGCAAGTTACCTACATTTCCGGATTGTTCACTGATGGAGCACTTTCATGGTGGAATCTCCAGGTCCAAACACTGGGAGAGGCTGTAGCATATGCTATGACTTGAACCGAGCTGAAAGTGCTCATGCGTAAAAAGTATTACTCCAGGGCCGAGATTCAGAAAATGGAAACTGAATTTTGGAATCTTAAGATGGACGGCCCAAAGATCGCCGAGTATGTTCAAAGGTTTCATGGTCTGTCTCACGTGGTAACATACATGGTTACTCCTGAATTCAAACGCGTGGAGCGTTTCATCTGGGTGTTGGCACCTCAGATTATGAGCATGGTAACCTCTTCAAAGCCTGCAACCATTACTGAAGCCATCGACCTGAGCATGTCACTGACTGAGGAAGCTATCAGGCTAAACAAGTTTTCAAATTCCGACCACAAAAAGAAAGAAACTCATGTGGAGTCCTCGGGAGAGAACAAACGGAAGTTCTCCAACTTTAAGCAAGGTACCAGCAGTTCGAACAAGAAGTGTGAGACAAGCACACTGGCCAAGGCCAAAGGAAAGGGGTATATGGGCACCTTGACTAAGTGTAACGCTTGTCAGTTGCATCACGAGGGATGATGCAGATCTGGAAAATGTGAATCTTATGGAAGAGTTGGTCACTCAAAAGAAACATGTTGTGCTGGTACTGGTGTTGGTCGTGGTAATCAAAGGGATTATGGAAGTGGGAATGGAAACCGCCAACAGGGAGGAAATGGAGGGAATGGAAATCGTGGAAATGCTGGGAATCAAGCTGGTAAATGGGGAGCGAACATCAATCGAGGCGGTAATGGTAATGGGAATGGTCGAGGACCAGGGTGTTTCAATTGTGGAGACATGGGGCATTTCAAACGGGAGTGCCCAAAGCTCAATCAAGCACAGGGAAGAGTTTTCAATATCAGTGCGAGGGAAGCACGCAAGGACCCAAATGTCGTTAGTGGTACGTTCCCTATTTAATCAACGCTTTACATCTGTGCTATTTGATATTGGTGCCGACTATAGTTTTGTATCGCTAGAATTAAAGAAAATGCTTGGGTTAACTTCTAGTAAGTTAGACATTCCGTACTCAATTGAACTGGCTAATGGAAAGCTAGTTGAAACAAATGAGGTCATCAAAGGATGTGTAATAGAGCTGGGAGAACACGAGTTTACACTGGATCTACTGCCAGTCGAGTTGGGAAGCTTCAATGTGGTAGTAGGGATGGATTAGTTGTCAAGTAACAGAGCCGAGATTGTATGTCACGAGAAGACCATTAGCATCCCAATGGCGGATGGAGAGACGATTGTGGTACACGGGGAGAAGCGCGATACGCCCTTAAGGATCATTAGCTGTTTGAAAGCTAGAAAATGTTTGAAGAAGGGATGTGTTGCCTTCTTAGCACACATCATGGATAAAGAAGCCACTGAGCCAAGAATAGAAGACATTCTAATCGTGAAGGAGTATCCTGAAGTCTTTCCAGAAGACTTGCCAGGATTGCCGCCACAAAGGCAAGTCGAGTTTCATATTGACTTAGTTCCAGGCGTCGTGCCTGTAGCTAAGGCACCTTATCGACTTGCACCTTCAGAGATGCAAGAGTTGTCAACACAACTCCAGGAGCTGTTAGATAAGGGATTTATCAGGCCAAGTTTCTCGCCTTGGGGAGCTCCAGTTTTGTTTGTTAAGAAGAAAGATGGTAGTTTTCACATGTGTATTGACTACAGGGAGCTGAACAAGTTGACGATCAAGAATAGATATCCTCTGCCAAGGATAGATGACCTGTTCGATCAATTACAAGGTTCAAGTTTCTACTCAAAGATCGATCTACGATCAGGTTACCACCAGTTAAGGATACAAGAGGAAAGCGTTCCAAAGACGGCCTTTAGGACTCGATATGGACATTACGAGTTCTTGGTTATGCCGTTTGGGTTGACAAACATGCCAGCCGTGTTTATGGATTTGATGAATAGAGTTTGTAAGCCGTACCACGATAAGTTTGTGATTGTGTTCATTGATGACATTTTGATCTACTCAAAGACAAAAGAAGAACATGAGCAACACTTAAGAGCTATTCTAGAACTGCTTAAGAAAGAGAAGTTGTACGCGAAGTTCTCGAAGTGCGAATTCTGGTTGCGAGAAGTCCAGTTTCTTGGTCATGTAGTTAATGGAAATGGAATTCATGTGGATCCAACAAAGATCGAGGCGGTCAAGAACTGGGAGACTCCAAAGACGCCAACCGAGATTCGACAGTTTCTAGGTTTGGCTGGTTACTATCGCAGGTTCATCGAGGATTTCTTGAAAATCGCTCAACCGTTGACCTCCCTTACACAGAAGGACAAGAAGTTCGATTGGGGAGACAAGCAAGAAGAGGCATTTCAGTTGTTGAAGAACAAACTTTGCGACGCACCAATCTTATCTCTACCCGAAGGCACGGACAACTTCGTCGTATATTGCAACGCCTCGCGTCAAGGTCTGGGATGTTTATTAATGTAGCGTCAGAGGGTTATAGCATATGCTTCTCGCAAATTGAAGGTCCGCGAGAAGAATTACACCACACATGATTTAGAATTGGGCGCAGTGGTGTTTGCTTTGAAGATCTGCCAACATTACCTATATGGCACGCGATGCACCATCTTCACTGATCACAAGAGTCTGCAGCATATCTTCGATCAAAAAGAGCTTAAAATGAGACAGAGACGTTGGGTTGAACTATTGAATGATTATGATTGAGAAATTAAGTATCACCAAGGGAAGGCGAATGTGGTCGCCGATGCCCTAAGTCGGAAGGAAAGGATCAAGCCCATAAGGGTTAGGGCTTTGGAAATGGTTATTCAAACGGACTCTCGTTGTGCATTTGTGCCACACAAAGAGAAGCTCTTAAAGAAAGGAATATTGAGAATGAATATCTCTGTGGGATGGAGAAGCAGTTGGTACCAAACGGGGAAGGAACGTTGTGCTTCATGAAACGAATTTTGGTTCCCTTGTTTGGTGGTTTGAGAAACATTATTTTTGATGAAGCTCACAAATCTCGGTACTCGATCCAACCAGGATCGGATAAAATGTACCAAGATTTAAAGGATTTCTATTGGTGGCCGAGAATGAAAGGCGATGTTGCGATGTAAGTTGGCAAATGTTTGACTTGAGCCAAGGTAAAGGCCGAATACCAGAAGCCTTTAGGTCTCTTGTAACAACCTGAAATACCCCAGTGGAAATGGAAGCAGATTTTGATGGACTTCATAACGAAATTGCCAAGGACGCCCAAAGGTTATGATACGATTTGGGTAATTATAGACCGTTTAACGAAATCTGCATACTTTTTGCCAATCAAGGAAAAAGACTGCACGAGTAAACTTGTTGAGATATACCTGAGAGAGATTGTTGCGCGACATGGAGTGCCTCTCTCAATTATCTCTGATAGAGATGGAAGATTCGTGTCATGGATTTGGCAGTCCTTCCAAGAAGCTTTTGGGTCTTAGTTGAATCTGAGTACTGCTTTTCATCCGCAGACGAACGGACAGAGCGAACGAACGATTCAAACATTAGAAGATATGTTGCGAGCTTGCGTAATGGATTTAGGTGGAAGTTGGGACACTCGCCTACCATTGGTCGAATTTTCATACAATAACAGCTATCATACAAGCATTCAGGCTGCACCGTTCGAAGCTCTCTATGGACGCAAGTGTCGATCACCATTATGCTGGGCTAACGCGGGTGATAGACAGCTTGTTGGTCCGGAATTGGTTCAAGAAACAACAGACAAGATTTTCCAGATCAAGAGCGCTTTAAAGCGGCTCGTGATCGTCAAAAGAGTTATGCGGACCGAAGAAGGAAACCTCTGGAATTTGAGGTGGGAGATATGGTTTTGTTGAAAGTTTCACCCTGGAAGGGTGTGGCACGCTTCGGGAAGCGTAGGAAGTTGAATCCCAGATACATTGGTCCATTCAAAATCCTGAAAATGATTGGTCTGGTAGCTTACAAGTTGGATTTACCTGCTGAACTTAATGGCGTCCATGATACATTTCATGTATCTAATTTGAAAAGGAGTCCAACTCAAGAGACAGTGGACATTCCTGCCGACGAAGTTCATATTGACGACACACTCCACTTTACTGAAGAACCCGTCGAGGTTACGGATTGGAAGGTTAACAAGACACGCAGGAGTAGTGTCAAACTCGTCAAGGTTCGATGGAATGCACGACATGGCCCAGAATACACGTGGGAACGTGAGGATCGCATGAAGGCCAAATACCCACATTTGTTCCCCCAGACCCCTGCATCTAGTAGCAGAGCTTAAATATCGGGATGAAATTTTCGTAACAGGGGGAGAATGTGACAACCCTCATAATTACAGGTATCCGTACAATTAATTAGTATTAAATTTGTACTTAATGACTGTGCTTAATTACAACTGATGATAGAAACTGCTTTATGATTTCTGCATCATACATAAATGTGCATCACATTTCATACTGTCACAACATTTATTACATACAAACTTTAGTGACATACTTGATGCACAAAGCACAGTGAGCGGATAGCTCAGAATTATACCGACAGTGCCAGTACATAGACAGACAGTGTTTTGAGGTTCAGTATGAGCCAGAGACAAGGTACTACACTAGTATGGAGTGTAGGGAAGTAAGGACCATAAAACTGCATCACTAGGTGATAGTTTAAGTGCCGGAAAGTGCCTAAAACCCACTCAAAGTGCAGAATTCTGTATTAAATAACAAAATTCAGCATTTTAACATGTTAGTAATGTGCAAAGATATGGCAAAATGTTCATGTATGCTTTCCTAAGTGCCGGAATTAAAGGTGTCACAAAAAGTTACATAAAAGACACTATACGGAATAACTTGACACTCTAACAGAACGGTATCTAACCGAACAACCGAACATTACCCGGAACACAAAAATATTACCAGAAACATTGTTTCACTTTTTCTGAGCTAGTTATGGTCCCCGAGCACTATAACAGACTACATAAAGCATGTATCACACTAAACATTTGACATTACACTTTAACCTTCCACTAAATTGCCTTTTATCATTTGAATTTTCATTTAACCCCCCCCCCTTGTAATTTTCGGACCAAGCATGGTCCCACCTCAAGCTTTAGTTAAATCTTGCATAATCCCCATGTAATCTCTCAAGGATTTTGATGTGATCTTGTATTGTACTTCACCAACATTTAGACCAATGGATAATGCTTATACTTGGTTATAAGAAAGCTTAAACTTATCATCTTCATCACTTCACAAACTCAATTCTTCCTCCCCTCATTAAAGTCGGCCGAACATACCCCTCACCACACCACCATTTTTGATTTTCCTCCATCAAATCCATGCTTCATTCAAGGTGATACAAGGTGATTTAGAAGGCGTGGAACACTCGGAACTTGAAGGACCTCTACCACAAGCTTTTATCCACTCATTTTCTCCATAGATCTTCCCTAGCTTTAAGCTAGTTGTAAGACTTCTTTACACTCTTGATACTTCATATTTTTAGTGGTTAATAGATATATTATGATGAAAACATGTGAACACTAAAAGAACATGAACATAAATCATGAAACATAAGCTTACAAAAGATGAAACATAATTAAATATTGCTAGAATGTGGTTGTTTTGAATATGTGGATGATTACTTATTGATTTCTTAGTAACGTAATGTTGATCATCATATGGAACTTGTTAAAGTATGATTAAAAACATGGTTTAACAAGTTAGAGATGATTATGTGCTTTCATGAAATAATCATCTTCTAGACTAACAAGAACTTGAAAGTAAAAATGATTTTTCTTACAAAGTAATAAACCTAGTGAACTAGTATACTTGTAAACCCAAGGCTTGTGAATGATTTTTCTAAATAAACCAACTTTAAAAGACGGTTTTTGAAAGAACATGATTCTTACATATACTTACACTATTTTTGGAATTAAGATAAGTATATGGATACTAGTAAAACAAGAAGACGTGGCAAATAAATATTTTTGTAAAATATGTCCACAAGTTGTGAACATCTAAAAATCCCGAGAATGAGATTTTAACAAAAGTAAACACACTTTGGAGAGTAACTAAACCCACTAAATACTTCACCGAGTTACTACGCGTTTTATAAAACATCAAGCTCATGTTGTGTTATAAATAGAATAGTTTTGCACTTGGTAAGTGTAATATTGTTTAGAGTATGGTTGTTGATTGATTTGAATAAATTTTTCGAAAAGAAAATGATATGCTTATTAGCATGGACACCTCCATTTACAAAGGAAACTATGGCGAAATTTTCTAAAAGTTCAAACACTTAGATATCACAAGTAAAATGGATAAATATATATTTAGAATATATATTTTATACTAAAACACTTGTGTGAATATTTGTTTATTTTGTGGAATAGTTATATTATTTTAGGGTAAAATAATATAACCTAACAATACCATGAAATTTCAGCTTCAAAATAATACCAAAAATATCACAAAGAATAAAATATTTAAGTTACACACTTGGTATTGTGAAACCAAATGCAAAGTTGTAACTTAAGAAATATTCCAGGAAATACTTTTACACATATATTTTTGGCAAATATTATTTTGGAAACTAAAGAAGTGAAAATATATTATTTTTGGGGAAAATATATATATTTTGGAATACTTTATTTTTGACAAATAAGTTAAATATATTTCCTAAGTGGGACTTAAAAATATATTATTTTCGAAACTACAAATATACATGTATAATTACCCCCATCCTTGGGAAGGAAATACGGAAATTAAAATACTTGTGAAGTATTAATACAAGAATATTATTCACACAATTATTCCAAAATTTAATATAATTTAAAGTTAAAATAATTATTATTTTACAAATAATTATAACTTGGAATAACATTCGGAGACATAAGAATCGCAACTCAAAACATTAAACTCTAAGCCAAGGCACAGCCCGTTCGTCTAATAGACATTAGTACGTTGTAGGTTGTCGTGTTGTTGTCAGAGCTTGAGTTGCCGGTACGAGACGCACTACAGTGAGTTCATGTCCCCCTTTTCCTTAAATTTTTTTGTTACTTACTTCGGGAGTGAAATACATGTTACAAAGGGATACTTACAATACTATTGGTATGATTAGCCTAGGAAAGAACCATAGATCATGTGATAGGGTAGGCGGATACTTGGGACCATTAATCCACATATCAGGACGGAGGGGCATGGGTGATAGATCTATTTCGGTGTAGCGAGCCCACACCCCTGTTGCCAGGGTGGCCCATTGTGGTGACTATGTCTTCCAGCTGGGAGCCCGGTACAACTTTGCTAGGTTTGAGTCTTCCTACACCGTCACACATATCAGTGGCCTTGCAAACCATTGGTGATCTTTTCCTTGCTTGCTTTCATACCGGGACATACATACATTGTTTACAAAGGTTTATACATACTCACTTACACATGAACTCGCTCAACTTTTGTTTATTTTTCAAACTACATGTATTTCAGGGAATTAGTGGATCTGGCGGAGTATGCATGTGTCAAGCTGCGTAGTAAAATAAAGATGTCATCCGGGGTTGTTGAGTTTAGGAGGTGTATCCCTTTCCTGGATGGGATACATAATTCTAAACTCGGGTTTTTATTTACGTACTTTTGTTGAGTCCTTGTGAACTCAGTTAAACAAGTCATGGTTTGTAACTTACATTAAGTGTTTATATTTTCAAACAATGGTGTTGTGGTATTTTCTCAGTTTAATTAATGGATGAACATCTCGTATTTTTATCATATAGCAATGTTATGATTGTTGCTATGGTATTAAGAAGTCACACGAAATAACCACACTTCCGCAAAAGTCAGGGTGTGACAAGGTGGTAGTGTTCGACCTTAGGAAAGGTCATTCCTGCACGAAGCTGTAGTATGCGGGGTTCGCACAAGGATGTAGTTTAGCGAGAGTATCGAGAGTAAGCTCGCGCAAAACCCTTACAGGGTTTGCACAAGGCGGTCTATTGGTACTTAGACTATAGTCTAGGTCATTTCTAAGTCATCATACCCGGACTAGGTCGTGTCTTTCCTAATTCCCTATAGTTATGGCTTTGATACCAATCTATCACACCACAACCGATGGCGGAAACATCGGGCGCGGCACTAAGCGAAACAGATTGTCCAAGAGAATCCATAACACTATTAGTGACAATATATTTAACGTTCACGTCCCATACCATAAACATATAAAGCATAACTAGTTATTACAAACATTGTTCTCAAAGACAAATAATTGTTCCGACAACTCGGAATTCATGTGACGTTTCTAGACCACCTGTTTGATTCACCAAGCAAAGCATAGCATCCTACACACATGTCACATGCATTAAAATAAAGTCAATACACATGGTGTAAAGGTGAGTGCACAAGTTTAATAGCATATAGTAGCGAAAGCGATTTACGCATAACCAGCATGTAACACGTAGAAATGTGAAGCAAGTAAGCTATCGACAATGATATATGCAACTGACATGACTGCGAGTTGTAGAATGCGCAACACATTATCACCACTGTGACCATGTGACGTAAAACCCTTAACAACCCCGGTCCACGACAGGTGCTGAGTCCAAACTATAGTACTATCGTTGCTAAGGTATCAGGCAACAATCACTATGTAAACATAACATACAAGCATTCATCGAAAACACGTATAACATGTGAGAGTGGTTAGCGTATAAAAGTGTTTGCGTTGTATCTGTGTTGATATGATTTGATATAGGTAACGTATGTAACACCCAAAAGTGCGTTAAGCAAAAAGGGATCGAGTATACTCACAATTTGTGTTTAGTAGATAAACATAATCTTGGATTGAAAGGAGCGCGTGGGAGATTAGCCTGATCACAGAACGATAGCGTAAGCGTTGAACAGCGTGTAACAGTGCGTTAGGTGAGATGAGCGATCGGATGTTTCTCAATCGAATGACCAACCGAACGAATAGTCGTCTGACCGGATGACCATCCGTCCGGACGGTCATCCGATCAAACCAACATCTGATCGCTCATCTCACCTAACGCACTGTTACACGCTGTTCAACGCTTACGTTGTCGTTATGTGATCAGGATAATCTCCCACGCGTTCCCTTCAATCCAAGATTGTGTTTATTTACTAACCACAAACTGTGGGTATACTCGATCCCTTTTTGCTTAACGCACTTTTGGGTGTTACATACGTTACCTATATCAAATCACATCAACACACAACGCAAACACTTTTATACGCTAATCGTTCTCGCATGTTATACGTGGTTTCGATGAATGCTTGTATGTTATGTTTACACATTGATTGTTGCCTGACACCTTAGCAACGATAGTACTATAGTTTGGACTCAGCACCTGTCGTGGACAGGGGTTGTTAAGGGTTTTACTTCACATGGTCATAGTGGTGATAATGTGTTGCGCATTCTACAACTCGCAGTCATGTCGGTTGCATATGTCATTGTCGATAGCTTACTTGCTTCACATTTCTACGTGTTACATGCTGGTTATGCATAAATCGCTTTCGCTACTATATGCTATTAAACTTGTGTACTCACCTTTACACCATGTGTATTGACTTTATTTTAATGTAAGTGACAGGTGTGTAGGATGCTATGCTTTGCTTTGTGAATCAAATAGGTGGTCTAGAAACGTCACATGAAATCCGAGTTGTCGGAACAATTATTTGTCTTTGAGAACAGTGTCTGTAATAACTAGTTATGCTTTATATGTTTATGGTATGGGACGCGAACGTTAAATATATTGTCACTAATAGTGTTATGGATTCTCTTAGACAATCTGTTTCGCTCAGTGCCGCGCCCCGATGTGATCGCCATCGGTTGGGGTGTGACACTGATTTAGGTCAAAAAAGGCCTAAACCTGATCTCACATGAATAAATTCCCAGATCTAACTAGATACAACACACACACACACATACACACACACACACACATATATATATATACCGCTAAAATGAAAACCACCTCCAGTTGTAAGAACCATGAGAACTTTTTGATCTGGGGCGAGTTGGACCAAAAACTTTTTTCATAAACGTAGATGCGCGTATTATAAACACATTTGTAAAAAAAATTCAAAAAAAAATGTCGTGAGTGAAGTTTTGAGCACCACAAGTTTGTTTTTACGGGTACCGTAGATTTTAAATAAAATTTACGGTACCCGTAAACACAAACTTGTGGTGCTCAAAACTATACACACGACATTTTTTTTACAAATGTGTTTATAATACACGCATCTACGTTTATGAAAAAAAAATTGGTCCAACTCGCCCCGTACGGTGTAATTCTCATGGTTCTTACAACTGGATGTGGTTTTCATTTTAACGTCCCCTATATGTGTGTGTGTATATATATATATATATATATAGAGAGAGAGAGAGAGAGAGAAAGTATATCGTACATTACGGCTTAACGTACTTCCCGTACAACAACGTGCGTGATTTATTCTATAACATGCGTGATTAATGTTTTCAATATGCGTGATTATTGTGTTTCAACATGCGTGATTTTGGATTTTTGAGTTATAACGTGCGTGATTTTAAAATGAACGTGCGTAATTACTTGTCGTACGTGATGTACGTTAAGCTGTAATGTACGTTAACCTTCCTATATATATATAGGGTAAGGTAGGGTTCTAGATTGAACACTAGGTTGAGAGTGAACTGTGTGAACTAAGCTGGCCATTGGATTACATCATCTAGAGATTTTTAAACAATGGCAATATTGTAATTATACTGTTGTAACTTCCCATTAAAATAATTGACAAAAGGGTATTTGTGTCTTTTGTAAATTACATTTATTAAACAATATAATCCAAATCCCTAAAATCTCGCTAGTTTCTGTATATACAAGTTACACA
This sequence comes from Helianthus annuus, assembly GCF_002127325.2. Lineage (NCBI taxonomy): Eukaryota > Viridiplantae > Streptophyta > Magnoliopsida > Asterales > Asteraceae > Helianthus > Helianthus annuus. The sequence goes on from NC_035446.2 coordinate 16,612,982, forward strand.
GCTGTTAGTGTATACACATGTGTATAGTCTCGCTAGTATCAGTTTATACAAGATACATAGATGTTAGTTTATACATAAGTGTAGTCTTGCTAACTATCAGTTTATACAAGATACACAGCTGTTATTAGTTTATACAAGATACATAGCTATTTGTTTATACACATGTGTACATACTTTATACATCTGTGTATTATATTCAGAAATGGTTACATATGTGTATATTAACAACATATAATATATTATGCATGCACACGAGTAGATTCATATAAAATTATGAAATTAATAAAAACGAAACAAGTCACATATATACAAAAATAAATAACATCATCACATATTCAAAAAAAAAGGTTAATGCCCAAAAATAATTATAATTTCAATCCCAGGGAAATTTTTCAATATTTATTGAAAATTATAAAAAGTTAAAAATAATATATTATGATTTATATATATATATATATATATATATATATGGTAGGGATCCTAAGAGAAGTCCACCCTATTTAAGAAACTTGAGAAACATTCTGGACCACACATTTCCCTAAGTTTTTCGTAATATACATATATGTATAATATAAAATTGACTATATACATATATGTATATAGTCAAATCTTGAATTATACACATATGTATATAGTCGGTTTTAAACTATACATATGTGTATATTACGAAAAGCTTAAGGAAAATGTGTGGTCCAGAATGCTTCTCAAGTTTCTCAATTAGACTAGTGCTTCTCACACGATCCTAACCCTATATATATACGGATAATAAATGAAAAACAATATTCATGTTAAAATTAAAACAAAATCTATGGATAAAGAAATGAGTGCTACAAATATTTGGAAATTAAATAATTTGTAAACAAAATATTTCAAAAAAACATTTGAAAAAAAATAATAGTTTTGTCTTTATCATCTTCTTGAGTGATAAGAATACCTTCCATATTCATTAATGAGTAAATTACATCTTTTGTCCTTTATGTTTACATCAAATTTCAGACGTTGTCCTTTAGCGCAAAAGTTGACAGGTGGTGTCCTTTATCTTTCAAAATCTTGCATGTTTTGTCCTTTAGGCCAAACCCAGTTAGTTTTTTTGGTTAAATCTAGTCATGTGCAAGGCATATGAGGGTACTATTGTAGTTTCACCTCCTCAGGGACTATTTTGTAAGATAAATTATATCAAGGGGCTATTTTGTAAATAATGAAAAGTTTATAATAAAAAGAAAATAAAGTTTTTCTGCATTCTTAATCTCTCTCTCCTCTTCTCTTCTCTTCTCTTCTCTTCTCTCTGACTTCTCTCTTCTGAATGGTGACGGTGGAGATGTACAAGGCACATGAAAAGTTTAGGAAACTTTCATGCTACGGATGTTGACCGAAGAGAGATGACACTGGATGAGAGTTCCGGCAGGTTTCCGGTTGTTCGGACCATCTCCAGCGATGACAAAACACTAGAACTATGACATAAGTTTAGAGGAAGCGGCGAGTGAGAATGGGATATTTTCACGATAAACCTCTTTTCCCAATTCTTCATGGAATATTTTACTAACCCCTTGCCACAAATGGGTTCGATGTTGAGAATTTCCTGTTTTTATAAAAACAAAATTTAATATATTACAAAGTTATATAAAAAAACATTAATAAAAACAAAGTTTAAGAATACCTAAAGTTGAATGTTGAGATTGTTGAAACCAACCCCTCGCCAATGCAAGTTCTTCAGGAACGGTCCATTTTAGTTGTTTTTGCTTGATGGTTTCAAGTGCTTTATCCGCCTCGGTTTTTTTCTTATGGCTTCTCTTTTTTATGGGTTGGGGTGCGGAAGGACCATCGTTGGGTGGTTGAGTTTCGGGGACGGTTTCGTTTTGTGAAAGGTCGATGGAGGTTGGTGAAAGGTCGATGGGCGATTATGTAAACGGGGTAGGTATCGAATCGTCGGTGTGTGGGAAGTTAGTAAACACACGATTCCCAATATACGATGCATAACCCGCCATGTCGGGCATAGAAGAGTGTATGAAAAATGGACGAGCCATTGAACGAGTGGGTGGTGGGCTAGGATTATTTTCTTGGTATGCATACGGGTTGTTCGGGTCAAAAGGACGGTTATGAGGTTGCATTTTTTTCGTTTTGTAGATGGAGAATTGAAGATGAATGAGGTAAAAAAATGGAAGAATTTGTGAGGTTTTATAGTGGAAAAATTTAATTGTATTTGTTTTTTTTTTTAAATAGCCGTTTGCCAACGGCTAGCCCAACGGCTTCTTTTGGTTTGTCCAATTAGAGCCCGCCATGTCAGCTTGGCCAGACCGCCCCACGCCCGGCTTGAAACCCATGCCCCAAGGGCCACGCCCAAACCCATGCCCACCCGGGGTGGTGGCTAGGGCGTTTTCAGCCCACCCACGCCCAAACCCCCGCCCCATACCCAGCAGTCTTATTTGATCTTACCCATATATATATATATATATATATATATATATATATATATATATATATATATATATATATATATATATAGTGGAGAGTTCAAATGAGAATAAACTTTTTGTAAGAAGAAAAAAGAAGAAATTTCAACCAATAAAAATGTTTCATTTTACTTCATTTAATATAAGTATTTAATGTTACTATAAGGGTAATATTGTAAACTTACAAAGATACTTAATTAGTAGTATTCCTCTTTAATAGGTAACTACATTAAAATTTGTAACTTATCTTCAAAATATATATTTTTTCAAAAAAATAAAATAAAATAATTTAGAGTGTAGGATAAATTACAATGTGTATATGATAAATTACGGGTTCTGTAGGATAAATTTCAACATATGTAGGGTAAATTTCGAAAGTTGTAGGGTAACTTATGATGTGTGTAGTCAAAAAACATTAGTGTGAAGGATGATAGTTTTTTTGACAAATAATTAGTTAGTTAAAGATGATAATAAATGAGATAAGTGAAAAAGTATTTAATGTTTTACAATTGTACCCTTTGTTCTTTTTTTTCTCAATTGGATCATTACAGAACACTAATTATTGCGAGAACAAAAAGAACAACTCTAAATCACTGAATTTTGGGATTTAAGGTTAATATTTTTTAAATTTAGAGTAAATTTCAAAGTTCGTCCTTTATGTATGTCATATATTACAAAGTATGTCCTTTATCTTTAATAACCTCAGAAAACATCCTTAATGTTTGAAAAACCAATCAGGTTATGTCCTTTACCCTAAACCTTATTTGTTTTCTCAGTTAAGTCAGGTCACGTGAGAAGCACATAAGGGCATTAATGTCATTCTACCTACCTACCAAGCCCTTTCACAATTTCATTTCTCTACATCACCCATCCATCTTCTTCATAGTCTGCAACTTATAAACAACATACACACACAATCATAGCCCAAATCAAACACAGAGAAATCACACACTCACACAAATCCACTGCCAAACACCCCCACCTCTCGATCTCCACTTCCCTCCTCGGTTCCCCAATCCGGGGGCGGCACCCCCCTCCGATTTCCGATTGACGACAGCCACCACCAGATGGTGGTGGCATATGGCGGCGGCGGTACGGAAAGAAAGAGAGAGAGAGCGAGACGTCAGTGGGGGGGAGGAGAACAGCGGTTCGGTGGTGGTAAGCGGCGGTTTCGGAAGCAGAGAGACGAGGGAGAAAGACTGATCGAGATAGAGAGTGAGCAGCGAGGGGAAGAAGACAGACTTCCTTTTGCCGGCGTCGATCTCCGGCGACAGTGCCGCCGTGGACGGCGGCGGAGGTGAGGGTTTCAATGGTGATGGCGACGGCGACAGTGGAACATGGTGGTTAGTCACAGCTCGAGTTCAAGTAAGTGGTTCCAGTTTCGGGTATGAGTTTTGGTTCGGGTATGAGTTTTGATTCGAGTTATGTTTGTTCCGGGTTCCAGTTTCGGGTATGAGTTTTGCAGTAACCTTGTTGCCAAACCCATCTACACTGACTTGTGTGACCACAAACTCTCTTATCATTTTTCTTTTTATAACAGGGCACAGTAATTGGAGTCGGTGTGATGCTGTACGTGGTGGCTGGTGGTGGTAAAGTGGAGTCGGTGAACCGCGGCAGAGGAGGGGCCATAGATGAGCCGCCATCATTGATGAAATTGGTTGAAATGAAAATGAATTTGTTGTTGAATGTTGATAATGGTGTACAGACTCTACAGGGAGAAATGTGACACTCGAGGTTTTTCCGAACGATCACCTTGTAATATTTCGTGTGTATATAAATATTATTAAATGAAAACGTGACCTTTGTGCATGATATGTGATGTATGTATGTATTATATATAAATGTATAAGAGCCGAGACTACGACCCGAGACCATGACTCGCAACCGGGCGGTTGCGAGTGGGCCGCTTGGTCTCGAGTGGGCCTTGGGCCGTAACCGGTTTGGGCCGAAACCCTTGGCTTATGTTGGACCCCCTAGTATATGTATCCCACCTTTCCCTCATTTCTTTCATTTGGCACAACACACCAACACACACTCCTCCTATTTTCTCTCAACAAGAAACCCCAAACAACATCCAAACTCTTCCAAATTTTCGGCTCAAGCAAGGACCTCGGACAAGGACTCGGTCAAGCTCGGATCGCTCGGACACTTCATCTTCTCTCATTTTCTTCCTTTCTTTCGGCTCATCCTCCTTCTTCACAACCGGTTAGTGTTGTTACTATGTGCATAAGATTTATGTATGAACTAGAAGATGGTTAGTTAAAATTGTTGCACATGATTTTTGGATGATTTGTGAAGTTGGATTATGTGTGTTAAACCTTGTGTATGAAAAATTGCTAAACATGCTTAAAATAACTAGAAATGGTAGATTAAGAATGGTTATGGCTAACCATACTATGCTTCCTTATTTCTTGCAAAGATGATGATGCTAAACATAAGATTTCGGCTATATATTATATGTTCTTTGTTCTTGCCATGTTAATCTTGTCACAAAAATGTGATTTTTGGTTCATAAAAGGGTATGATTTGTTATGATGAAAACCCTAGAAAAATATGAATATAGGATGAACTTGTTGAATATGGTTTGAAGGTTTTAAAAATGGCAAAGTTTGATCTATCTTTACTAGCATTCAGATTAGGCAAAGTGTTAGTGAAATATTATTGGTTGTTTCCTAAAATGGGCCTGAATTCTTGGTACTATTTGGACTGTCATATCTGCATCATCACGTGTATATGAAAGTGACAGATTACGACTCGCAACGACGGCATTACGACTCGCAACCACAGCATTCCGACTCGAAACCACACCGTTGCGACTCGCAACCAAAGCATGACAAGTCGAAACCACCTGGTTGCGACTCGAGACCAGCTGGTTGCGAGTGGGCTGTTCATTTTGGTTACTGGGCCCATATGTGTTTAACTTGGGCTATCTGTTGACTGGATTATGTGTTGCTGTTGACTGTTTAATTACTTAGGCCGGCCCAGTAACCCACTGTTTACTTATATGCTTGATACGTGTTAGTTACGTGCCTATATGTGTTTTACGTGAATGCTTGTACACCGAACCTGACCTACCGGTAACCATGTTAGGACGTGGTGACCAACGAGTTTGACAAGTAACCTAAACCTACCGAGCAACCCAAGGTGAGTTCACAACTTAAAAGCATGCGTCCCGGTGGTTTGGGACACGAGACTAACAACCCTATCCCCTGGTAAAAGGGGATACCATTTACATACCTTCCCTAGTTATTGGGAACAAAACTTACTTTTCCTTCCCGGGTATTGGGAAACCTTTTGGTTAATTACTGTTTATACGGATTGCAACTAACGGCACTAAACGAAACTCTATCACTCAAGTCCCTACTACAAATACCGATTAGTCGCCGGGTTAGGCGAGCGGGTTATTAGTTGATAGCGCTATTTAGGTGTTTACCAGCCTCACACCGTGCCCTGGTTTGGGACGGGCGTGAACTAATGTACTCAGAAATCCGTCAATGATGATAGAACATTGACATCGGGGCATCCTGCGGATACGCAACGGTTACCTAGTGTTCGGTATTGGAAAAACAGTTTAGTCGCTAACTTTTGGGGTAGCTCCCCGGGGCATGTATAAACGGATAAATTAACCGGTGAAACAAAGTTTTTGGTAATTAAAACTGGACAACTAGTGAACTCACTCAGCATTATTGTTGACCCCTTACTGCATGCTTTGCAGGTAACCAGTGACAGAGGAGCTTGCAGCTTGGGAACGTGTAGTGTCTGTTCACCCTTGTGTTGGGTGTTACCTTATTTTGAATCATGAACTTTGTTTTAAATTACCGTACTTATGCTTCCGCTACTTAATACTGTTTTGGAACTTAAAACTTTAAACTCTGAACTTAATATTTGCTAAGCTTATGAATAGTAAGTATTACTTTTGTTATCAACTTAAGTATTCGGTATAATTGGTGGCTGGATCCTGGTCGGTCACGCCCTCGAAGCGGGTGTTATCCGCAGGTGGATTTTGGGGGTGTGACAGATTGGTATCAGAGCCATTGGTTATAGTGAACTTGGTTTTAAAAAGGGGAAAATCTTTTTGGAGAAAACCAGACTATAACCCGTGACTCGCGACGACACTACACTCCAAGTGCAAGGCTCAACACTTTTGACCTCATAGCTCGGACCAGTGTTTACTTGTTGTTTACTTTACGTTTCATGTTATGTTATACGTATTAGTATGCCTAAATCAGATAGATACACCTCTCTCTTCTATCTCATTCTCGCTACACTACGGCATCACACTCATACTGTGTTTTCTGGTTATGAAGACAATGAGTGGACGCGGAAGAGGAAACATTAACATGACGCAGGCTCAGTTCACTAACCTGCTCAACACAGTGGCTGCGGCTTTTGCAGCTCACCCTATAGGTAAGCTCGTTGTTTTAGGATGTTTAGATCCTACCGCCACATCGACTTTTCGCCTCTAAACCCATACGCTTCGCTTCTCACGAACAGGTCAGCATGCACCTGCGCAACAACCCGTGTGTACTTTCAAAACTTTCATGGATTGCAAGCCTCTCCCTTTCAACGGCACTGAGGGTGCCATAGGTCTTCTGCATTGGATTGAGAAAATTGAAGCTGTTTTTGCTGTTTGCGAGTGTCCCCCTGCAAATTGGGTGAAATTTGCTACTGCTACGCTCGAAGGAAGCGCGCTTTCATGGTGGAAGGCGCAGATTCAGATGTTTGGGTTAGAAACTGCAAATGCTACGGCATGGGAGGATTTCAAGGATATGATTAAGGAGGAATACTGTCACCGGGATGACATCCACAAGCTTGAGAATGAGTACTATGAACTCAAGATGGTTGGGTCGGAAATTGAAACATACACCAAGCTGTCAAATGACTATGCTGCTCTCTGCCCGAACATGTCACGACCAATGTACCGAAGGATCGAACTGTACATCAAAGGTTTGGCTCCAGAGATTCGAAGTCATGTCACTTCAGCCAACCACACTACCATTCAGCCGATTGTTCGACTTGCTCACAAACTTACTGATCAGGCCGTGGAAGAGGGCAGATTGCCCAAAAGGATCAGTGCTACTGTCGGAACTTCTAGTGACAGCAAGCGTAAGTGGGAAGGAAGTCAAAGCAAGGATGCTAACCCCACTCAGGCCCCAGCGCAGCAAAGGAAAACTGAAAGCAACAAAGGCACTCAGCAACAGGGTGGCTACCGGGGAAGCTACCCTAAGTGCAACAAGTGTAACAAGCACCATAATGGGGCATGTAACAAGGGCCAGTGTCAGCGATGCCACAAGATGGGGCACGACGCCAAGGATTGTAGAAGCCAGTGCCCAGCTAGACAGAATCAGCAACAACCCCAACAGCAACAGCAGCAGGGAAACAACCGGGCATGTTTTAAGTGTGGAGCTGAGGGGCACTTTAAGAAGGATTGCCCTGAACTGAATCAGAATCGCAACAATAATCAGGGAGCTGGGAACAACAATCAGAACAACAATGCTGGGAATGGTGCTAGAGGAAGAGCTTTCGTGATTGGAGCTGGTGAAGCAAGGAATGACCCCAATGTCGTGGCGGGTAAGTTCCTACTCGATGATCGTTATGTTTCTGTGTTATTTGATTCCGGTGCCGATGCTAGTTATGTATCCCTACGTATTAGTAAGAAGCTTAAGCGTCCGCTTTCGTTACTAAGTTCTCCTCATATCGTCGAGTTAGCTAATGGTAGAAACATCGAGGCCTCACACGTTGTCAAGGGTTGCAAACTAGAGTTGTCTGGTCAGACATTCAGCATCGACCTTTTCCCTGTTACTCTTGGAAGCTTCGACGTCGTTATTGGTATGGATTGGTTATCCAAGCATCGCGCTGAGATTCTCTGTCAAGAGAAAGCAGTTCGTATTCCTCGTCGTTCTGGCAAACCCCTCACTGTACAAGGTGGCAAAAGTGGAGAAATCTCCGGCATTATCTCGTTCTTGAAGGCCCAGAAGTGTTTACGGAAAGGGCACACCGCTATCTTAGCACTTGTTACCAACACGCAGGAAAAGGAAAAGAGGATTGAAGACTTTCCAGTAGTGCGTGACTACCCCGAGGTATTTCCTGAGGAATTACCTGGACTCCCTCCCCATCGTCAGGTCGAATTCCAAATCGAGCTAGCTCCCGGAGCAGCGCCTATAGCTCGTGCACCTTATCGACTAGCCCCCGCAGAATTGAAGGAACTCTCGACTCAACTGCAGGAACTTTTGGATAAAGGATTCATCCGTCCTAGTTCATCACCCTGGGGAGCACCGGTACTCTTTGTTAAGAAGAAGGATGGCACGTTCCGAATGTGTATTGACTATCGTGAGTTGAACAAGGTTACCATCAAGAATCGTTACCCTCTCCCTCGAATCGACGACCTATTCGATCAGTTGCAAGGATCAAGCTACTACTCTAAGATTGACTTGCGATCAGGCTACCATCAGTTAAGGGTCCGTAATGAAGATATTTCCAAGACTGCATTCAGAACTCGTTATGGTCATTATGAATTCCTCGTTATGCCCTTTGGAATGACCAACGCCCCTGCAGTGTTCATGGATCTTATGAACCGGGTATGCAAACCCTACCTCGACAAATTCGTGATCGTGTTTATAGACGACATCTTGATCTACTCGAAAAGTCAGGAAGAGCATGAACAGCACCTGCGCCTTATCCTCGAACTCCTTCGCAATGAGCAACTGTACGCCAAGTTCTCGAAATGCGACTTCTGGCTTCGAGAAGTCCATTTCCTTGGGCACGTGGTTAACAAGGATGGAATCCACGTCGACCCAGCTAAGATCGACTCTATAAAGAATTGGCCTACCCCTAAGACTCCGACTGAAGTTCGCCAATTCTTGGGATTGGCAGGTTACTACCGCAGATTTATTCAGGGATTCTCAAAGATTGCACAACCCCTCACTACACTCACTCAGAAAGGCGTCACCTACAAGTGGAATGAAGCACAGGAATCTGCTTTTCAGAGGCTTAAGGATAACCTCTGCAGTGCTCCTATTCTCTCGTTACCTGAAGGCACTGACGACTTTGTGGTCTACTGCGATGCGTCTATTCATGGACTCGGTTGTGTGTTGATGCAACGCGAGAAAGTTATTGCTTACGCCTCTCGACAACTTAAGACGCACGAAAGGAATTACACTACACACGACTTAGAACTGGGAGCAGTGATATTTGCGCTCAAGATATGGAGACATTACCTGTACGGTACCAAGTGCACCATTTACACCGATCATAGGAGTCTCGAGCATATCTTCAAGCAGAAAGAATTAAACATGCGACAACGCCGATGGGTCGAACTTCTGAATGATTATGAATGCGCCATCAAGTATCATCCGGGCAAGGCCAATGTCGTGGCAGACGCCCTCAGCCGAAAGGACACTATACCACGGCGCGTGCGAGCATTACAACTTACCATCCAGTCTAGTCTCCCTACCCAGATTCGAAACGCTCAGGTTGAAGCTCTGAAACCGGAAAACATCAGGGCTGAGTCCCTGCGAGGATCGAGACAGCAACTAGAACAGAAAGAGGACGGCGCCTACTATGTGGCAGGGCGCATTTGGGTCCCACTTTACGGAGATCTACGAGAGCTTGTGATGGACGAAGCCCATAAGTCCCGTTATTCAGTACATCCTGGTGCAGATAAGATGTACCACGACTTGAAAACCACTTACTGGTGGCCTGGCATGAAAGCCCACATAGCAGCCTACGTTGGCAAATGTTTGACCTGCGCAAGAGTCAAAATCGAGTATCAGAAACCAGCAGGCCTACTCCAGCAGCCGGAAATCCCGAAATGGAAATGGGAACAAATTTCCATGGATTTTGTTACAGGGCTACCTAGATCTCAACGCGGGAATGATACTATCTGGGTGATAGTAGATCGTTTGACTAAGTCTGCACACTTTCTGGCCATTAAGGAAACGGACAAGTTTTCTACCTTGGCAGAAATCTATTTAAAGGAAGTAGTCTCCAGGCACGGGGTGCCAACCTCTATTATTTCCGACCGAGACGCTCGTTTTACTACCGAGTTGTGGCAAGCTATGCACAAATCCTTTGGCTCACGTTTGGACATGAGCACCGCTTATCACCCGCAAACGGATGGGCAGTCCGAACGCACCATCCAAACCCTGGAAGACATGCTTAGAGCATGTGTGATCGATTTTGGCAAAAACTGGGAGAAGCATCTACCGTTGGTGGAATTCTCCTACAACAACAGCTACCACACTAGCATTCAGGCGGCACCTTTTGAGGCATTGTACGGTCGTAAATGCCGATCACCTCTTTGCTGGGCGGAAATAGGTGACAGTCAGCTCACAGGCCCAGAACTAGTAGTAGACACAACAGAAAAGATTTCCCAGATCAGGCAACGCATGGCGGCAGCTCGTGACCGTCAGAAAAGCTATGCTGACAAGCGTAGGAAACCGTTAGAATTCCAGGTCGGGGACCGGGTTCTACTTAAAGTCTCACCCTGGAAGGGTGTGGTCCGTTTCGGTAAACGGGGCAAGCTGAATCCACGGTATGTTGGACCATTCGAAATTACCGAGAAGATCGGTAAGGTTGCTTATAGATTAAACCTGCCTGCAGAACTGAGTGCAGTGCACAACGTTTTTCACGTGTCTAACCTAAAGAAGTGTTTGTCGGATGAAACACTTGTGATTCCTTTTAAGGAACTGACGATTGACGAACAGCTACACTTTACTGAGGAACCGATTGAGATCATGGATCGAGAGATCAAAACCCTCAAACGTAGCCAGATACCCCTTGTGCGAGTTCGTTGGAACTCACGACGCGGCCCAGAGTTTACCTGGGAGCGGGAAGACCAGATGAAGTCTAAGTATCCCCAGTTATTCCCAAACGAAAACCCCAGCACTGAAGCTACAACCGAATTTCGGGACGAAATTCCAAACTAACGGGGGGATGATGTGACACCCCGTTGAAACACGCTAGCTTGACAGTGGCTGCTTCAACTTTCGGGACGAAAGTTCTTAAAACTTGGGGATAATGTGACACTCGAGGTTTTTCCGAACGATCACCTTGTAATATTTCGTGTGTATATAAATATTATTAAATGAAAACGTGACCTTTGTGCATGATATGTGATGTATGTATGTATTATATATAAATGTATAAGAGCCGAGACTACGACCCGAGACCATGACTCGCAACCGGGCGGTTGCGAGTGGGCCGCTTGGTCTCGAGTGGGCCTTGGGCCGTAACCGGTTTGGGCCGAAACCCTTGGCTTATGTTGGACCCCCTAGTATATGTATCCCACCTTTCCCTCATTTCTTTCATTTGGCACAACACACCAACACACACTCCTCCTATTTTCTCTCAACAAGAAACCCCAAACAACATCCAAACTCTTCCAAATTTTCGGCTCAAGCAAGGACCTCGGACAAGGACTCGGTCAAGCTCGGATCGCTCGGACACTTCATCTTCTCTCATTTTCTTCCTTTCTTTCGGCTCATCCTCCTTCTTCACAACCGGTTAGTGTTGTTACTATGTGCATAAGATTTATGTATGAACTAGAAGATGGTTAGTTAAAATTGTTGCACATGATTTTTGGATGATTTGTGAAGTTGGATTATGTGTGTTAAACCTTGTGTATGAAAAATTGCTAAACATGCTTAAAATAACTAGAAATGGTAGATTAAGAATGGTTATGGCTAACCATACTATGCTTCCTTATTTCTTGCAAAGATGATGATGCTAAACATAAGATTTCGGCTATATATTATATGTTCTTTGTTCTTGCCATGTTAATCTTGTCACAAAAATGTGATTTTTGGTTCATAAAAGGGTATGATTTGTTATGATGAAAACCCTAGAAAAATATGAATATAGGATGAACTTGTTGAATATGGTTTGAAGGTTTTAAAAATGGCAAAGTTTGATCTATCTTTACTAGCATTCAGATTAGGCAAAGTGTTAGTGAAATATTATTGGTTGTTTCCTAAAATGGGCCTGAATTCTTGGTACTATTTGGACTGTCATATCTGCATCATCACGTGTATATGAAAGTGACAGATTACGACTCGCAACGACGGCATTACGACTCGCAACCACAGCATTCCGACTCGAAACCACACCGTTGCGACTCGCAACCAAAGCATGACAAGTCGAAACCACCTGGTTGCGACTCGAGACCAGCTGGTTGCGAGTGGGCTGTTCATTTTGGTTACTGGGCCCATATGTGTTTAACTTGGGCTATCTGTTGACTGGATTATGTGTTGCTGTTGACTGTTTAATTACTTAGGCCGGCCCAGTAACCCGCTGTTTACTTATATGCTTGATACGTGTTAGTTACGTGCCTATATGTGTTTTACGTGAATGCTTGTACACCGAACCTGACCTACCGGTAACCATGTTAGGACGTGGTGACCAACGAGTTTGACAAGTAACCTAAACCTACCGAGCAACCCAAGGTGAGTTCACAACTTAAAAGCATGCGTCCCGGTGGTTTGGGACACGAGACTAACAACCCTATCCCCTGGTAAAAGGGGATACCATTTACATACCTTCCCTAGTTATTGGGAACAAAACTTACTTTTCCTTCCCGGGTATTGGGAAACCTTTTGGTTAATTACTGTTTATACGGATTGCAACTAACGGCACTAAACGAAACTCTATCACTCAAGTCCCTACTACAAATACCGATTAGTCGCCGGGTTAGGCGAGCGGGTTATTAGTTGATAGCGCTATTTAGGTGTTTACCAGCCTCACACCGTGCCCTGGTTTGGGACGGGCGTGAACTAATGTACTCAGAAATCCGTCAATGATGATAGAACATTGACATCGGGGCATCCTGCGGATACGCAACGGTTACCTAGTGTTCGGTATTGGAAAAACAGTTTAGTCGCTAACTTTTGGGGTAGCTCCCCAGGGCATGTATAAACGGATAAATTAACCGGTGAAACAAAGTTTTTGGTAATTAAAACTGGACAACTAGTGAACTCACTCAGCATTATTGTTGACCCCTTACTGCATGCTTTGCAGGTAACCAGTGACAGAGGAGCTTGCAGCTTGGGAACGTGTAGTGTCTGTTCACCCTTGTGTTGGGTGTTACCTTATTTTGAATCATGAACTTTGTTTTAAATTACCGTACTTATGCTTCCGCTACTTAATACTGTTTTGGAACTTAAAACTTTAAACTCTGAACTTAATATTTGCTAAGCTTATGAATAGTAAGTATTACTTTTGTTATCAACTTAAGTATTCGGTATAATTGGTGGCTGGATCCTGGTCGGTCACGCCCTCGAAGCGGGTGTTATCCGCAGGTGGATTTTGGGGGTGTGACAAGAAACATAGTGGAGAAGAAAGGGGTGGGGTGAGTGAGGGTAGGGTTGTTTTAAGGGTATTTTTTGTAATTGGTAGGTAGGTAGAATGACATTAATGCCCTCATGTGTTTCTCACGTGACCTGACTTAACTGAGAAAACAAACAAGGTTTAGGGTAAAGGACATAACCTGATTGGTTTTTCAAACATTAAGGATGTTTTCTGAGGTTATTAAAGATAAAGGACATACTTTGTAATATATGACATACATAAAGGACGAACTTTGAAATTTACTCTAAATTTTATGTTTCTTACATTCATATGTGTATTATATATACATTAAAAAATCATATATTTTTCCTTACACATAGTCTACATACATGTAGGTAAATTAGCCTAAACATAACCTACATGTGTGTGGGTTATTTAAAAACTGAAGATTTTTCATATTTCGTTTTAAATTTTAGTGTGAGAAACAATAAATCTTATATTTATAACATTTTCATTTATTTTTTAGGTTTTTAGGATTGAAAAAATGACTGATTCATTTTGTTCTGCGTGTTCTCGCAATATTTAGTGTTCTGCATAGAACCTTCCCCTATATATATATATATATATATATATATATATAATGTTAGGGTTTGGCTTTTAGGGTTTAGCTTTAGGGTTTAGGGTTTAGCTTTTAAGATTTATATTTTAGATTTGACGGTTTTGCTTAGGTTTTAGCCTTATTTTTTAGCTTTAGGGTTTAGAGTTTAGGAGTTAGGATTTAGGGTTTAGGTTTAAGAGATCCTAGTTAGGGTTCGACAAGACAGTTCCAACGTCGCTGGAATGAGTCCAATTGGAGTTCGTTTGAGTCGGTTCACCACTGTTCCCTACTTTTTTAGTGTTCCCAATGAACCTCGCACTATATATATATATATATATATATATATATATATATATATATATATATATATATATATATATATATATATATATATATATATATATATATATATCCCTACTTTAACTACCCGCCCAAGTCCCCTAATGTCTCTTGAATTTTCAGGGACGACCCTAGGTTAAAAAAAAATTAAGAGCCCATTTTTACTAGCTGCTCTTGAATTCTCAAGAACAACCCTAGGTAAAAAAATTAAGAATACTCCTGAATTTTATAGATCCGTCATTGTGATTATGTATATCAATGTACCTTTTGAAAAAGTATATATATCTGATGTGATGATGTAATAAACACCACCCGTCCTCCCCATGTAAACATAAACATACCAAACCATACCGGTAAATATATATTGATGATAATTGATTATAGGAGAAGATCCCGTAAATATGTTTTGTCTAAAGGTGCGTTTGGTTTACTGAAAATAATTAATGAAATTGGAATATGAATTCCATTTTTTAAAATGTTTAGTTTACATAATGTGTTGGAATTAGAATCTCAATTCCAGTCTTCATTTTTGTTTGGTCGATAAAGAAATTGGATGGGCTGGAATTCATAAAAAATTCCTTCAATTAATGGAATTCAAAATCATTCCTACATGTAAAAGAATTCAAGTAAATTTATTAGAATCTTCGACCATTAATGTCGTCGCATTCACCACCCCATCACCATTCATCATGCCTGACCTCCCAGACCGCTGACGACCCGCACGTTTCGACCAGCACCATTCCTACCCGAAGCATTCTGAATCGTTTCGAGCCATTCTTTCCGACCCGTACCATTTTCGACCGAACCATTTCTACCTGTAGCGTTCGACTCGAACCGTTCCAACCTGAACCGTTTTGACCCAAAGCAAGGGTGGTGGGGGCCGAGGTGATAGATTACAATTCATTTGATAACCAAACACATTAAAATGAGAATTGAGATTTCAATTCCAACAATTTCCAATTCTTATTGGAATAATCAAAACTCCAAATGCTTTTCCTTCAAATTCCAGTAATTCCAAAACATTATGTGTACCAAACACACCCTAAGTAGCCTAAGAATAATTGTACATGTGTCACTCCACATAAGTTATGAGTCATAACTAGAATTAAAGAATGTTTGAGTTAACCATTTGTTTTCTCAAGATACAACCCCAAAAATCCATTAAGAAAAATCTAGGACAAAAACTCCAGTGTAAAAAAATCTCTTAACATAAAAATGCAGCAATAAAATCAAATACAAAATATTCAGCACAAATGTAATACAACACTATTTTTAGATTTTTTTTTAGTTGCAATTTTATATAAATAACATTGTACCCAAATTAAAAATTAAAAAAACGTGACTTTGTTTTGCAATTTTTATTACAAAAATAATGTCGTATGAAAATGTTTTAATTGTTTAAAAAAGTGAGGTAATTTGAAAAAAAAAAAAAAACGCTTTTCTAAAATATTCTGGTCACCACCTTTCAAAAAAAATATTCTTGTCACCCATCTATTTTTTTTTTTTCACTTTTATCATAGGATTGATTTAAAAATTATTGATCATAGCATTGATTTTAAAAAATGAAAGATATTTTTATCTTGCAAAATATACTTTTTGTTTCATCCTATCTCACTGATTATATTAATATATTCTTTTGAGATTATTAGATTAAATAAATATACTCATGGAATAAATAAAGTGGGTGGAAGTTGAAATTTAATGTTGTTCAACTAAAATTAGTTCTTATAAACTCTAAGTTAACCTAATGTATACGATGCATTAATTAACCTAATAAATAAGATGTTATTTATCATATTAAGTGGCGTTTATTTTCATTAAATATTGTTAGTAGTCTTGTGACGATATTTGTTAATTTCTAAACTTATATGATAAGGGTTAAGGGGCGCACCCATAACGGACCAATAAATTATCAAATGACACCTTTTAATCAAAACTCATTAAAAATCAGTTGTGATTGTGTGCTCCCATCAAGATGACCCCGATTCTAATTTCCCAACTTTACCTTCGGTATCAAGCTCGGATTCACCTTCCCAAAATCCCATCGAAAACCATTTGCGGTGGTATTCCATTTGATACGGATTGACCCAAGATCCTATCCTAAGGGTGCCCTTGTTGGATCAGTTCTGTTTTAGGCATAATGGAAAACATGAAAACATACCTGATTGCAGTAGTACAGGTGAGCAGAGAATCCAGATGTGAAACGCAGCAATAATGTTTGACATGATTGTCATCTTGATCTGGTTCCTCCTTAGGGTGCAATCTAATGATGGTGGTATGAGAAACCGATAGAGGGTAATCGGCTGTGGAGAGGAGGTCGATTGATGTTATGTGAATTAGTTAGGTTATGTGTCTAACCCTAGAACCTCAACATAAGTCTCCTTATATATGCACCCAGGAGGAAACCCTAATTAGTTAATAATGGTAATAAGGCCCATCAACAATTACCAACTAATTATTTAATGGATTGTTATATATTTTGATCCATATAATGTAAATGATTATAATGGCCATATATAAATAAATATATTATTTATTTATTCTTACATTCTCCCACTTGGCCGAGTAATCATTTACTATGAGTGTTAGATAAGCCTGATCAGGAGTTAACACTCATTTTAGCCTTAAACAAGTACTATAGCAGAGAAATACAGCCGTTGAATCATTATGCGACTCAGGACCCTCATTAATCATACTATAGCCTTAATTTAAAACC
Organism: Helianthus annuus; assembly: GCF_002127325.2. Lineage (NCBI taxonomy): Eukaryota > Viridiplantae > Streptophyta > Magnoliopsida > Asterales > Asteraceae > Helianthus > Helianthus annuus. Next base: position 16,630,368 of record NC_035446.2, read on the forward strand.
TAATCGTTATGATCAAAATACGCATAAGCCCTTTGTTTGATTTGTAACTTTATTTGTCTATATGCCATTATGTCGACTTGACATATTCTTAGAGACATACAAAATCAAACTGGTGAGGAAAATTAACTAATACTTAGTCATTCATAGTACGATATGCAATTTCACACGACTATTAATTAATACCCGTCTATGAGCTCTCTTAATAAGACTTATGGGTAATAGCCCTTCAGTTATAGGATCCTTAAGCATATCATGAATGTATTCGATACAAAACTTAGTTTCCTCAATTCGTTCATAAACGAATAATTAATTGCGTATCGAAATTTAATGCAGCACCTCTTGAACTGTTACTTTTCAAGGAGTTATGGTAGCTGACTTTATCACACTAAGTCTTCAAAACATTATATGGAGTTAATAAACTTATGAGTCCACTGATAAATTTCTAACAATATTTAGTGACGATATTATGTCATTATAACTTAGGTTGTTGATATCAGTGCATTATGACTCCTCCATGAGATAGGTTTTGTCTGCTGACATAAAGATATACCCGAAATTACATTTTGTCATCTTTGAACATTACAAAGTTAAAGTAATAAACCGGTTTTAATTCTCACTTTTTCTTTAAAGTATAGTCTCTCGTTTCTTTTAAAGATATTGTAATACTCCATTAGATGCTTCACATTAATCTAGACATATCTAGTGTGTTGCAATGTGAGTAATATATAAACGAGTATAGACTTAAACTTACATAAGGCTTCCAATTAATGAAGCATAAGGAAATAATTTCATTTATCCTATTATCCTCTAAAGGAGAGCAGTATTATGTTACATATGTAAGGACCCATTTAATGTTAAACTTATGGAACGAAACTAATGTCCCATTGGGTCTATCTCGGTACGTTATGATATCTATTACATAAGAGACATCTCTGAGATCTATTATATCAAAGTTTGTGTCAACAATGCTTTGACTTATGTAACATATACTTGTCAAAAGAATATCATCTATATAGACAAGTTTATCTTAGTTGCTCCCACTCATTCTGAGGTAGGTTCATTAATCCACTTGATTCTTGATGAAAATAATTACGTTAGCTTTTCATCACATTATGGTGTTTGCATTAACCCATACATGGATATTATTGGCTTACAAATAAAGTGTTCTTTAACCTTCAGTTTGAAACTTTAGGTTGTTATCTAATGAACATGTAAATGTGTCAGCCATTTGTTAGGGAAAATTGTTTTTAATGTTCATCTAATGTAGCTTTAAACCATTATAAGCTACTAGAACAGTGATGATCCTCAAAGAAATCTTTGATAATTTATCTCTTCCTAAGTATAACCTTTGACAATCAATCATGCTTCTTAGTGTCTTAACGCTTATATCGGGATTTGGTTTAGTTATGAACACTCTTAGGTAATTCAATCAAATCCCAAACGTTACACGAACACATAAAATCAGTTTTACTAGAAAACTGTTTTATTCCATTCAGATGATTAATTTACGCTAATGGCTTGATATTAAGAGATAGGATCAGTAAACATTTCCAAAATCCATTTCAACTTCAGTTAGGGAGGTTACGTAATCATCAAAGTTAGTAGGTTTTTAAACCTAGATGACCTCCTGAGTTGATTATTGGGTTTTAAAAGTTTCAGCTTTATGGATTAGCTCTTGGTTAGGTTGCTATCATTTTCATTCTAAGTTTTGTAAGAGTTGGTGCAATATGGTGTACAAGAGGTGTAATCGGAGTTAAATTCGGAGTGAAATTTAATGACACTCTTCCCCCCGCCTCTTGTATTCCTTACAAATCATGATAAGGACTTTGACTGCTCCCACTAACCTTAGAAAACTTTAGGAACTCAGCATGCTTAGGGTCAATATTTAATGACCAACAAATTCTAATAGAGAAACAAGTTAATGACGTTAGTCGTTGTGATTTCTCTTGTTGAGGATTATGTTAGTTTAGGTAAGAAATCTAAGTGTGCCCACAATTAAGCAACAATGAAACTTTTGTAAAAGTAGCATTAGATTTTAATGAGACAAGTTTTGATAGAACAGTGTCGTGATGGAGCGGTGTCTTATACAAGAGGTGTAAATTTAGGTAATGTAAAAAATTTTACTCCCCCACCTCTTGCAATTGTTGCAAGTTATTATTAAGACACTTAATGCTCCCACTGATCTTTAATATCTCTAGAATGCTACAAGAGAAGTTTCAATGAGCTATGTGACGTGGGAACCTATCACATATACGTTAGACTTTATTTGACTTCTTTAATGTCCAGATATCATAAGAAACTTTAGGGACATTTTTAATAGAAATCTTATTAAGTATATATATGAATAGATTTCTTCTAAGACCATGAGCCATATGCGACAAAATTTAGATACAAGTTGATAGTCTGTTAAATGATAAATGAATTATGTCTGAATATTCCATTTGGAATAAGTTCCACGAATGTCAATGAATGACTTATGATGGACCCATGCTTATTCCTTAAGCCAAGTCATATTTTAGGGCTTTAACGTCATGATTTAAAATCACTTAGAATGAGATTAAATGAAAAAATCATCCTCATTAACCATGTCATGATTTCTCATGAATTTTGGTTATAATGGATGAAATTTATAAGTCTCATTTTCCTTTTGTTAAATTCTCATTTGCATGATGACAAAAGTTGTGAAAAAGTAAGGTATCATCTAGTTTCATCTTAGTAATGTTTCTATCCAGATATTTAGAACAAATAAGAGGAGAGTTTAAGATAAGTGTGACTTTATGTTGACTATGCAAACCTCACAATCCTCATAACATAGCCTAAGTAATGATACTGTATTCTGATTAATCTTCAGAATATGTAAGGTATCGAATAGCGTTGTTAGAAGACTGCTTATTATGGTTCTTATAGTCTTAACTTTTAATTTTGTCACTAACTCTCACGTTAGTTATTTGTTGACTTCTGGTAAGGAAACGCTTAAAACTAGAGTCAACTAATCATGTGTTAATTGGAATATTAAAATTATCAGACTTAAATATCATTATTAAGTGACTATCTAATTAATTTATCCAGCTGTTCTTTAGAATAATGGATAGTCTCGTTGCTTATGTCTAGTCTAATGGCATAATTATGCAGTGAGATTTTCCCTTGAAGAACCTTAAAGTTGGAATTAGCACTTGTAATTTGTCTATGGACCTTAGAACAATCCTCTCTTAAGGTTTTAGTGGTTGTAAGGTGAATAACATCTTATTTTCCAGTTTCAAACATTTATTTCTTTGTACATATGTTGCTTATCAACACACTCGTTATACTTTGGTATTTTTGAGTGTTATAGTTGATTTATAAGGCATCAAATTGTACAAATGAAAATCTTAGTATGTAATGTACTGGAAAATGTACTTATTTCCATGCGTAAGCCCTTAATTTTATGGGTCATGGTATTGTACATTGTTATGTATTCACATATACCACTTAGCTTTATAATTTATAATTTTAAATGAAGGCATGCATCTTAGGAGCTCTTGTGATTATTCCACAATTATAGATTAGTCTTAGAAAAGACTTAATCTGGAATAACTTTAGTGATAGCAGTTATGTTAGAGAGTTCTTGATTATCATAAGAGACATCATGTTCGATTTATCCTAATCATCATGCTCTACTTTTCTTCTGTAGTGCCTTATCAGAAGAGAGCAATACGATTATCGTGTCTTAAGAGATAATCAAGGATTTAATTTAAGAGCTAATTCTTATAGAGACTTTAAGCAAACCATATTAGATTTAGGAATTAGAGTGGATGAGGTATAGATTTATTCAAGAAAATTATAGTGAGTAAAAAATTATGGGTACTAAGAATAAGGCAGACGAAATGATCATAAAAATTAATTAAGGATCATTAATATAAGGATCATTGTGTGAAGAGGTTGTGATATGTCTATTACTAACATCAAAATAATAGACTTATTTAAAATTCTACTTAAACGAAGACAAATCAGCTTTGGCCAGAAGTGTAATCATTTAAGCATGTGTGCAAAGTAATCGTGACAAATCAGCTTTGGCCAGAAATGAGACAATCACTTTAGTTATGCACTTGTCAAGCATGCTAAACATAAATGAATTAAATCAGCTTTGGCCAGAATTAAGACATTTCACGTTTGTAATGCATACTCAACATAGCTTTTATAATACTTGAACAATAAATAGATGCATCAAATCAGCTTTGGCCAGAAGTGATACATCAGAAGCTCATTCAAGTTAAGCCATTTTGGTTTTGTAAAACATTATTTGATCCTTATTAATTAACTAAGTATTTACAAAAACCAATTATTTAGTAGCAAACCACCTGTTAGCGCAGGGGTTGCAGAGGGGCAGCGTGCCCCCGCACGGGGTTCGGGGCGGAGCCCCGAGCTAAATCTTAGTTCACATTAAACAGCCTAAAATAATGAAGTTTCGAGTCAGATCTCGACTTAGTTATGAGGTCTCGAGTGAGATCTCGAGTCAAGTCTCGACTCAGCTTATAACATTATGAGGTCTCGACTCATTAATGGTCTCGAGTCGCAACCTCAGTGTCTCGAGTCGTAATCATGGTCTCGACTGCTGTGAATTATGAGATCTCGACTCCTTATGAGGTCTCGAGTCGCAACCATGGTCTCGAGTTGTGACCTTTATGGTCTCGAGTCGCAACCTTATGGTCTCGAGTTGTACAGATTTAAGCTCCTAGTCGAAACCTTGGTGGTCTCGAGTCGAGACCCTGTGGTCTCGAGTCGAAATCGTTGTCTCGAGTTATGAAGATTTGAGAACACTTATGATTTCGAGTAGAGACCTTATGGTCTCGAGTCGAGATCTTGGTCTCGGCTCGTTAAAGGGATCTCGAAACTTCCTGTTAATCAGCTGATTGTGTGATAAGTTTGAAATTCGAATTTTAAGGGATTTGGTATGTTTTATTTCCTATTTTAAAAAAATATTTTATATTTATCCAATAATTTCGAAAATTATATCTAATAACATTAACAGATTTTTCGAAATCTTAAGGGATAAAAATTAATCAAATACAGGAAAAACACCTTCTAATCCTTAATTCATTCCAAATAAGGGAATTTATTCGAATTTCACTAAGAACATGAAGAACCCTAATAAATAAAATAATAATTCTGGAACCCGAAACCTGAATTTTTAAGAGTTTTATACAGATTTCAGACAGTTAAGATTTACGATTATGATTCCGAGTCATTAAAACATTCTTTTTCCGCGAAACAGTGGACTCGGGTTATGTGACTCGAAACCGGCTATGAATTTAATTAGGCTTTCAAAATCCGTTTTCCATATTTCAATCCCAGAATTAATGGATACGAAAACAGAACTGACTAATCAACATATGCTCTGATACCACATGTTGGATCAGTTCTGTTTTAGGCATAATGGAAAACATGAAAACATACCTGATTGCAGTAGTACAGGTGAGCAGAGAATCCAGATGTGAAACGCAGCAATAATGTTTGACATGATTGTCATCTTGATCTGGTTCCTCCTTAGGGTGCAATCTAATGATGGTGGTATGAGAAACCGATAGAGGGTAATCGGCTGTGGAGAGGAGGTCGATTGATGTTATGTGAATTAGTTAGGTTATGTGTCTAACCCTAGAACCTCAACATAAGTCTCCTTATATATGCACCCAGGAGGAAACCCTAATTAGTTAATAATGGTAATAAGGCCCATCAACAATTACCAACTAATTATTTAATGGATTGTTATATATTTTGATCCATATAATGTAAATGATTATAATGACCATATATAAATAAATATATTATTTATTTATTCTTACAGCCCTTATACCCTTACAAGTTGACTCGGTCCCATCATAAAGATTTGAATCGCCTATTTGGAAATACTCGGTCCACCCAAAACCAAGGTCTAGAGAAGGTTTTGGCCAAATTAATGTGCCATGAGATATGATGATTGGTGTTTGTTATGGACTAATACCATTGCATGGTATGGTACTTGTCTCACTTGCATGAACAACCAATGTGGGGTTTATTTTGGGTTGAGTTCTCTCGTTTGGTATACCAAACATCATCACACCATCGTTTAATCTGGTTGATAACTAACAGTCGAGTTTATTGGTTTTTGTCAAAATTCCCTGTTATGATTTTAGGCGGTTATGGTTTTTCCGTTGGGATTTTTCGTAATATCTAAGCCCAAACTAGCTTAATTTACACTAGATCCGCCTTTGGTGGGGCTTGCCCTTAACCTTAAGGGGAGCAACACCTTAATTCCAATGGTTTTGCCAATTGGACCCGATCCCTCACCCCCATGACATGTATCACATACGTACCTTATCACGGGCATAAACTAGTCGAGCTACTATTGAGCTGCTCAAGCTTTACTGGCTAAAATCTCAATTTTTTTCGAGCTGAAATCGCATACAGAGTCTTATACCCAAAAAACACATCACATCCCCGACCTAAACTTCCACATTCTTACCGATTTGTTTGACTTTTTTTTTTAGAAATTTATATTAATAAATGCAGATAAGTGGCACTCACATTCTTCAACCCGAAAGGCATTTTTGTGTGGCAGAACATTCATTTGTCACAAATGTCATTTTATCCTCATCCTCCTTAGCAATTTGGATTTGCTAATAAACACACCAAATGAGAACTAGCCAGAGAATCTATCTTTAGATCAATTTCTAGAGCAAAATAAAATCCTTCATAGAGGCGTTATTTAAGTCCTTGAATTCGACACACATCCTCCATGTTCCATCGATCTTCTTCATCATGAAGGGGTTTACCACCAAAGTTTGAGAACGGACTTCTTGAATGATACATGTGGCCAATAACTTGTGAACATCTTTTGACACGGTTTTAGTAAATTTAGGGTCCATACAACGTTTGTTCATTGAGATGATAAAAGGGTAATAAAGTTTATTGCATCTCTTTGGTTACCGGACACTGGACCAATGAACAAACTTGTTTGCAAGCCTTAACTGTAGGATAACGGTCAAAAAATGATTTGATCTTTGGGCGACTAAATTGGAATCCGTCATTCAACTCAGATTGTATTGAAGATGAGTGGTAGTATTTAGCCGCAGGAAGGCTTGTTGCTTGAAAGAATTTGAACGCAGATGGCGCCACTGAAGCTGCAACGAATCACACAACTGATAAAACCGTTTTGACCCCTGAGACTTGCTGATTTGACCACCCTTCGGACTTAGAATCAATAATTTGTAAGGGAAGATGGGATAATTATAGATAGAGAGTGTGTAGTGATTTCATCAATACCATGTAAAATGATGTGGGTATTTAGAATACTAAATCTTGCTGATATGGACCTTTTTTGGTCCCCATCCGAACCTCACGTTGACAGTTTTTTAATTTGTTATTTGTTGTCCCTAGTTTGTTACAAAGTCCGATCCAATTTGATGACCAAGATCATCCCTTTGTTTTGTCCTGGTGTTTTGCACTTGAATTGTGTTATTAGTCGTTGTGCCAAGCTATTGGTACACCTTATCATATGCTAGTTGGTATGTTAGTTACCCTTTCATTCACATAACGTTGTATGCATATGAGATATTGGTATTTAGGGGAAGGTTCATTGGAGAACACAAAAAAAATGGGAACAGCGGGGAACCAAATCAAACGAACTCCGACTGAACTCATTCCAGCTGCGTTGAAACCGGCTCGTCGAATCCTAACTAAGATCTCTTAACCCTAAACCCTAAATCCTAACTCCTAAACTCTAAACCCTAAAGCTAAAAAATAAGGCTAAAACCTAAGCTAAACCGTAAAATCTAAACTATAAACCCTAAAAGCTAAACCCTAAAGGCTAAACCTAAAACTAAACCCTAAAGCTAAACCCTAAAAGCCAAACCCTAATATATTTAGGGTTTAGGTTTAGCGTTCAGATATCCTAGTTAAGGTTCGACGAGCCGGTTCCAACGCCGCTGGAATGAGTCCAATCAGAGTTCGTTTGAGTCGGTTCCCCACTGTTCCCCACTTTTTTAGTGTTCTCCAATGAACCTCACACTAGGTATTTAAATTTCAATTTCATGTTTGGTTTTCTGCTACAATATTTGCGCAAGACACATGCACATACATTGTTATTGACTTTGAATGATGGGTGTAGAAAGTAGATAATCGTGTCTAAACCAAAGTTTCATATGCTTTAGGTATTTTTTGGTTCCAATACCGCAATGTGCATCCCTACTGTCGATGGTATCATAAACTAGTGGCCTCGGGTGTTTATCCCAACCAAAGTTTGAGTCCCACAAAGTGGACATTAGGTGAACTTTAGGAGCGTGTTCGCCATTCAAACAAAACTAATAGTATCCAAGTTTCAAGTTTGCTTTATTCGAGCTCAAAATGGCTTTCAAGCTAAGCTCAAATGTACATCACATCCCCACATAGCAATCGAGTCAAATTCAAGTTTAACCTAACACCATCAAGTGGAAATCGAGTTCCTTTACCCTAACAATTAACTCACATCGCATATAGTACAAGTACCTATAGCAACAATGTTCCCAATCTTTAGGTATTTTAGTTTTGATAAAAAGAACTACACCATGAAAAAAATTGTACATTTACAAAAGAAAGTTATTTTGGGAAACCAAACCAGACAAGCCAAAGAAATCCGGGTTATTTAAACATGAATATACGAGTAAAAACGAATAGACTTGTAACCCGCCAACATCTAAACGGGAAAACGAAATGGTCAATACAACCCAAAGCCCGTCAACGTGCACTTACAAGGAATGGATGTTGGCAAACTCCGCATTCTATGGTCTCCGATCCCGAGCTGGGAACTTGAACCTGCAAAATCATACCACAGTACTACTAATCAATCCATTTATTTAAAATGGTTTAAATTTTGGTTTAGTTTCTAAAGTAAATCAAATGGGTTGGCTAAGAAACAAACGGGTCAAATGGATTTGAACCTTATTCTCAATGGATTCATATTTATCCCATTAATTATTTATAAAATTATAGGGGTGTTTAAAAATTAAAATAAGTCCAGCTGGCTGAGCTTGGAATCGGCTCATTCATCTTAAAATAGCTCAAGCTCGGCTAGTTTCGAGTTCTATGTCTGACGCTCCAGCTCAACTCGTGCTAGATTTTTCAGGCTCAAACTTGGCTAGGACGCTAGGTTATTATTTGTTTTATATACACATATAATTATTTTACAGATCTTTATAATTAAAATTTTATAAATACAACATAATACATATTCTTTAGTACTAATTTTAGTTTCATATATAACATTTATTATCTAATTATATACTAAGCATATTATATAAACATTTCATATTTATAAAAATAATAGGTTCTCAAGCTCGGCATATGATGCCCGGGCTTGAGTCCATTTATTGAACAAGCTCCAATAAAAGCTCGCACTTGAAACTCCACCGAGCTTGAGCATTTAACGAGCTGATCTCAAGTAGCTCACGAGCGACTCAGATCGTTTACTCCCTTCAAAAAAAGCGGAAAAAAAAATATCTACACAACCCCATTTCACATGTGCTAAAAGTTTACATCATGATTGAAACCCATTTGACATTTTGACCCGTTGCATAAAACACCCAACCCGCTCATTTGCCACCTGTAACCTTAAATAAAAGAATACTAAGAGAGATCAGGGGCATGATTTTGAACCTGCAAATGTACAGTACAAGTGGGACAGGCAACTTCTTTCATCCGCCTGCTAGACACTTCATACTTGGAACCTGTTCAATCAAATATTAATATGTAATTAGTAAACACATTAGATTTAACTAACTTCCGGATATATACTTAATAATTTGATTGCAATATATTCCAAGCGTTAAGTTTAGCAACTCATATTAGCACTCACATTACACAAATTTAGACACTATACCTTCACAAATTAACTAATTATTTGATGTGTCAAGTATAACCCAACAATACCTATACACACAGTATATATATGATTTTAAATAAAAAAAAAAAAACATTAACTATACCTGATGATGATTTGTGATTTCTTTCTAACTCCTCCTGTATTAAAAAATAAATAAAAACATTAAATACTCGGCATAGCATACTCAAAAAGATGATGTAGATGCAGTACGTATAACGTATCTAATAAGCTGAATTAACCTGAAGTTTCCTTGCAAGATCTTCATGACTCTGTAATCCAGATGATCTGCTCGCAGCAGCTTCCTTCGCACTGCTCAGCCGATGAGTAACCTCTACCTGGAAATAAAAAATAAAAAAGAATTAAACTTTTCCTGTGATACTAAACTAAATACTTTCAAGAAATAGTACACATATGAGTTTAATAGTAACATACCATTTTCGCCCCTGGGGTTTGGCCAGTTTTGCGACTTTCATCCAAAGGTTTGTTTTTCAGCATTTGGATCCAAAAGGTATGAAATCGTGCCATTTTCATCCGGCTCATTAACTCCATTCATTTTTCTCGGTTAGTTCAGGGGTATTTCCGTCTTTTTTGCCAACTTAAAGGGCAATTCGGTCATTTCAGGGGTATTAGGTCTTTATAAATAAAGTGAAAAAGACCGAATTGCCCTTTAAGTTAGCAAAAGAAAACGGAAATACCTCTTAACTTAACGGAGAAAAATGGATGAAGTTAACAAGCCGGACGAAAATGGCAAGATTTCAAACCTTTTGGATCCATCCAGATGCGGAAAAACAAATCTTTAGACGAAAGTCACAAAACTGGGCAAACCTCAGGGACGAAAATGGCATTTTACTGTTTAAAACAAATCGTAGTAACAGAAATTGACTGATAGATTAACAAACTAGAAGAGTATAACATATGTAAATACTCTTTTTGAGCAAAAACATAATAACGGTGTTACAGAAGCTTACCATGCAACGATCACAAACGCGAACTTGAGGAGCATTCTCCTCGGATGTAAGAGCAATTCTTCCATGTGTGCACTTATCACAAAAAATATCCCCACAGTTCCGGCAATGATGCTACATAACCACAAGAAAGTAGTCAAACAGACTGACTAAAAATCACACAAGAAGGCGTTTTAAAATTAGAATGATACTGATGCAGGAGCATGCATATCTTTTATTTTATCTTTTGTTTATTTAAAATTCAAATTTCCTTATTTTATCTTTTATTTATTTAAAATTCAAATTTCCTTATTTATCTTTTTATTTCCTAGTCTATAAATTAGGGTCTAGAGCTTATTGTTAGTTTTTGATTGAATTTTAATAAAAAAGAACGTTGTTCTTGAACCTATCGGTTCGTTATGAGAATTTGATTAACGAAGTGATCTTGAGCCATTTGATTGCGTGAGAAACTGCATCAGGTGGTATCAGAGCTTTGGTTTTCAAATGGCTCAACGTGATAGCGATTACTCTCGTGTCCGTAGAATCGCCGACCGAGGCAACGGAAGAGATGGTCTCGATTCACGTGCTCGTGGTGAAGATCGACGCCCTGTTCGTAGAACCGCCGACCGAGGCAACGGCGGAGTTGATCCTGACCCATGCGATCTCAAGATCAAGCGACTCCGGCAACGAGTTAGGGTTCTCGAGTTAAAACACGAGATTAGACGACTCAAGCAAAGGATCCAAGATCTTGAGGACACTTCGTCATGGAAGGAAACGGAACCGGAAGAACCTGTCAAGGACAAGTTATCCGGGGATGAGGAGCATCCTACCAATGACAACACTATCTTTGATTCTTCGCCTATGTATGATAAATACGAGGACGAGGAATGGTATTCTTGGGCATCCAGTGATGGTTCAAATGAAACAGTGGGATTTAGCAGGAAGTCTCGAGCTAAAAATATATCTGATTATTCAAAGATGAGTAGTGCTGACATTATGCGAGGGGGATTTCAAGTTTTGTAGTATTGAAAGTGTTGAAGGTGGTGGTTCGGCAACTACCTATTGGATTCGATGTGCTTCTACGGTAAGTCCATCCTTTATGCCGAAAAAAACTATAGGATTGGATGTTGACCCAAGGATTTTGGGATTTCAAATGGAATGGGATTTTTCGAATATTCAAAAGACAGGGGTGATATTATGCGATCACGTACATGTAGATAATATCCTTAAAAATGGTGGGGCATATACAAGTGAAAAGGCATTCATTTGTGGACTGCATGAAAAAAGTCATGAGGCTTTAAATTTGGTGATGGGGCCTCATGCAAATAATGATAAAGTGGACATGGGCTTATTTGTGAACGTATTTTTTGCTAACAACAATCGTCTAGTAGATTGTGGGCCACAAGATCAGATGGCAAGAAACGATTGCGAGGGGCCCATTACTACTACTTTGGTTGGGATTAATTCACTAACTTCAAAAATTGCCACAATTAATTGTTTAGTTGGAGTTGAATTGTTTGAGAGGGTCAAATCTATAGCGAACAACAAACAATTAATTGTTCAATTGTTCCCTTTGATCTAGGTGGTACAAGTGCGGAGTCGGGCGAAACGATTCGTAAGATTGAACCGTTTAGGCGGGTCGTAATAATAATAATAGATTGGAATCGGGTTAATTTTCCTTTTGATCCAGGTGGCTTTGGTTAAAAAACAAAACTCGAGGACGACTTTTTTTCGAAGAGGGGGAGTATGATGCAGGAGCATGCATATCTTTTATTTATTTAAAATTCCAATTTCCTAATTTATCTTTTTATTTCCTAGTCTATAAATTAGGGTCTAGAGCTTATTGTTAGTTAGTTTTTGATTGAATTTTAATAGAAAAAGAACGTTGTTCTTGAACCTCTCGGTTCGTTATGAGACTCTGATTAACAAGTGATCTTGAGCCATTTGATTGCGTGAGAAACAGCATCAGATACGATAGAATCCCACTAACCTTCCGATTAAAAGCACTAAAGTCTGATCCACAACCAGTACACTTTGTAACAGCTTCATCGGGTACCTAAAAAACTGAAAAATTAAAACAATTTTCCAAATAAAGAATAATTTAAAACAAAAAAAAAAATCCATGACTTAAAACGCTTACCCAATGATCTTTTTCCTCATTTGGCGGCTTGATTATGTTCATCCAATCACCCAATCCTTTTTTCTTTTCAGTTGACTGCTCAGTAAGTTTAACCGCTTCAACAGGCCTGCTTCTCCCACCCATTTCCTTAAACTGCCATTTCCACGCAAAATTAAAAAAATAAAAAAATTGCATACTCCGATTTAGATTACAAAAATATTAAAGGTTATGAATGCCATGAATCGAAGAATTTTCAGTTTATAACCTGAAAGGTTGCTGCTGTTACTGTGTCCAACAATGTGTTTGTAGTGTAACTGTTGGATTGCAGCCTTATACGCCTTGGCTCGATGTCTACGGAACTCTTGGACCAAAATGCGAAGGTAGACGAGTCATATTTCTACACGATACATGGAATAAAGTTCAATTATAGACAATAGCATAATTAAAAACACTTAACAAAAAGGAAAAATGAAATCAGGAAGAACATACGTCGCATCTTGTTACTGTGTCCAGGGGATATATTCTCAAAGTCCGACTGGTGGAAGGATCAAGCATTCGGATTCCATCCAATCCGATCTGAAGTGAAAACAAAGACTTGAGATTCACTACAGAATAAATTAAGAAATAAAGTAGAAGGTCGAGCACCACCACCATAGTTAATAGCGAATAGCGGACAATAGCGACAAGCTACCTATACGCTATATACCGATAGCGATGAAATAGCAGGCACTATTTTATGTTTAGCGACACTAGAAGAAAATTTTAGAAATATTACATAACAACAACAACAACAACCATACCCAGTAAATCCCACAAATAGCAATGCTACTCATAGGGTCTCGGGAGGGTGGGATGTAGACAGACCTTGCCTCTATCCCTGGGGATAGAGAGGCTGCTTCCAGAAGAGACCCCCGGCTCCAAAACGAACAACAAACCAACACATCAAGTCAAAGAATACAGAAAAAAGAAGTCACCTACACCAAGCTAGTGATCAGATTGACACAGTATAATGTAAATCGTGTATAATAGCATAGAACATCATTCGGGCATGTACACAAGAAGTCAATCACCGGTTAAGTCACTTAAAGAATAAGAAAAACTTACGTCCCTAAAATACACCTAAGACCTTCCTGCAATATCTTCTAGCAGTCCTTAACCCTAATCCTACGCCTCCACGAATTCCTATCTTGGACCATGTCCTCGGAAAGATGCAACTCTAGTAAATCATGCCTAATCTGCTCTTCCCATGTCAGTTTAGAAATATTACATACGTATATTATATCCAAATACGTTGTTTTATATGTACGATTAACAGAATACCTAAAATCCCACTATTTTATACCTATTAAATCCCACTATTTATATTAAACAGAAAAAAACAAAACAAAAAAAAACCTAAAATTCCGCTATTTACCCGCCATGGAGATAGCGACACATAAACGCTTCGCTACGCTATTCGTTATAGCGCCTGCTATGAGCGCTATTAACAACTGTGACCGCCGCCACATCAAAGGATACAGAAAACACAAAAAATGAACACCATTACAAAACCCAGAAAATAAAGTAGAAGATAATGCATGTTTTGTTATGACTTATGATATAATTACAGTCTCTTATATATTGAAATATGAAGTCTATGTTTGCATTTAACTTCTAAGACCCCACAAACTAACTGATTCAACATCAACAAAAAGTAAATGAACAGGCGCAAATGCGCAATTAAGTGACCTAGAGTGTAATATAACAAAAATAAATTGGTTGGTACTCCAAATCTTAATATCTCTTTTTGAAGTTTGAACAGTCTTTAATGCATTTGTACGACAAAAAAAACGCTCCATGTGAGAACGGTATTAGACAAAACAAACGAAAAGGATGGTGTAAAACCATGTTATAATGAAAAAAAAAACAATGTTAGCACATACCCCTTATAGAGTATTAGACAAGTGTAACGTTGTTAGAAACTTAGAATTATGTTTATAACAATAAGGGTAAATTACACTTTTCATCATTTATGTTTGTAGCGGGTTGCAATGGATACCCTATAACTTCAATAATTACAGTCACCTTGGTTTAAAAAAGCACGAGGCACTCCGAAGCGTTTTGGTTCCAAAAGCTTTAAGCGCGAAGCGAGAGCTTCACGTATTCGAAGCGCTCAAAATAAAAATATATATATATATATATTGTACACATCAATATGACCTATTCTACTTGTTAATCAATAATAAACACAAAAACATGATTAAAAAACACACTTAACACATAAAATAACATAGTTAAAACATAAATTAAAGTCGAAACACACTTAAAACAAAAACATAAAAACAGTCTTTAATCAATAATCATCATAATCAAGTATGTATTCATCTCCATCAACATCACTCAATAAGATCATGTAGCTAATAGTTAGTAGCAAAAGTTTAGGACTTATATGTTGGAAGTTGATTGAACTCGTGCGTGCCCACACGAATGCAGCTCCGAAAACCCGGGCCTGCGTGAGGCAGCTTTTGCACGCACTATTCGTTTTTATTGTTGTTTTCTAAAAACATTTAAACCTATGCTGAAGCGTCGTTTTTTGCACCTAATTGGGCTGAAGCGTCGCCTCAAACCAAGGTCGCTTCGCGCTTAAACCTCGCCTGAAAACGCTTCACGTGTTATAACGCTTCAGACCAAAAAAAGCGCTATTCCAAACGCTTCATTTCTCCCTCCCCCTCCCCCCCCCTCTCCCCCTCCCTCCCTCCCTCCCTCCCTCTCTCTCTCTCTCTCTCTCTCTCTCTCTCTCTCTCTCAGCTCTGATATAGAGAAGGGAATGTATAAGCTGAGATGCAGGAAGTATAAGTATGTCAGCATATCTGCCACCACCAAATTTTCAGATAAGTGTGTTTATTAGTCTTATTGATTTGTTTGCTTGAAGGCTAGAAGGTGTAGGGTTCAAATGTGGAAGATGACTGAAGTTTTGAGGGTTAATGAAGAATAAAGTGGAGAAGTAAAAAGAGATAAGATGTGTTGAAGACTAGGATGGAAAACCATTCAGCCGACGGGTTCTAATAATGATAATAATTAGGGCTTGTAAATTCTCCACCCTTGATTCCTTCAAAGTCTGATGTAACAATTTACAATTGGGAGACATAAAGTATGGGTTAGATTTGATTGTTTCGATGTGGGTGGTTCTAGTGATCTAAAAGAGAAGGGAGTGGTGGTGATGGTTGGCGGCAGATGGTGGTTATTGGCGGCGGGGTGCTGATTGTAACCGGCGGGGCGCTGGTGCCTGGTGGTGGTTGTAACTGGCGATGGTGGTGGTTGTTTTAATTTAGAGATGTTAAAATAAAAGCGTGAAATGACTTGAATACCCTTAAGTGAATAGACTTTAACTTAAATTTTTAACTTGGTTAGTGGTAAAGGACGAAATGTGTCATAGGTTTTCCAAATAAAGGATTGTGACTGTAATTATTGAAGTTAAAGAGTATCCATTGCAACCCGCTACAAACATAAAGGACGAAAAGTGTAATTTACCCTAACAATAAATAAAAATATTAACATAGACATCACGTTACACTATTTGTTGTTTCAAAGTTCATTTCAAACAGAAAAAAGGTGGTAAGAAAACCCTTTTGCCATTTCAGTCTAGATTTACTACCGAGACACATTGCAAGATATACAAGTGTGAGTTTCCCGACTCATGCTCTTGGAACTACAATCATCAAGCACGCCCTACAACAATATCGCCGTACAATCTGGATTATACTAATACCAAAATGGATAACATAGAAACTCCTGAATGATACAAGTTTGCAATATCTCAGAAATAAGGCCTCAAGACATAACTACATGATTACTTGGGTTGACAACACTTACACCCTATACCCTGTCTGCAAATTCTTTGCAAGAGCAAAACTAGGTGGTGCTTCATTTAGCTAAAGTTTGCAGAAGCTACTAACGTAGAAGTCCTTGTGAAATGTAACAAAGGCCAAAAAGGATATTTCACATAGTACATGATACCCATGTGAGCATGTGAATGTGCATTTAAGATAATCTCTATGCAGTTAATATCGGTGATATATCGGTAATATCGGCCCCTAGTAAAATATCAGTCTCAAATATCAGTCAAAATATCGGTACCAATAATATCGGCGATATTTGACCGATATCACCGATATCTGACAGATATAAACGATATATCACTGAATTATCAGTGTTAAATTGCTATATATACATTCTGCATTATATTAAAATTACCGATATCCCACCGATATCTCACCGAGAGTCCGAGATAACCTATATCTTAAATATCGGTCATTGACCGATATCCAATATTTTACCGCATTAACTGCATAGTAAGATACTATAGAGCTAGAGCATAGAAAAGACGAATGATAGGACATCGGCGAACACAAGGACACACATATAGACATGTATCTGTATGTGTATGCATATAGAGATTTGTGTGTATGAATGTATTATGTATGTATCAATCTAGAAAGTGGTACGAGAATGCAGGTGGCACGACACTTAATTAGTTAAGTAAATAACTAAGTCATCCAATGTTAACATAGAAAAATATAACTAGTACGACAATGGTAACAAAACTATAGTTCATACGTTAATTCATTTAATATCTTTTGTATTACAAAGTTAAAACCAAACAAATAAGAATATCGTTTCCTTGCTCTACCCTTTTTGTTTGTCTTTATTCCTATGTGCAGGTACTAGTAATGTTTTAAGTGTTCTATACTTAAAAAGGATGTTTTTTGAGAGGGTCTCATAGGAAGTACCCTCATTATCTCCTACGATATGGCCCAATGTCTGCCCATATCTCACCCTCCCCAGACCCTACTTTCTAAGTCGGATATTACTCGGTACGTTTGTTTATTTGCTTATGGTATTTTTCTTGTAGCAAGTGCCATAAAGGTCAGATTGAACACGAAACAAACATTCTACAACAATAGAAATCACATACTAAAACAAAGCAACCATCAAAGGTACATAAACATGACACCTAACAAACTGATTAACCTAAAAAAAAGGTAATAAAACAAAGTACCTGACAAAGAACATCCATGGTAGTCTGCCCACCACTTTCAGCCAACAACTTAACCCTAAACTTCTGCACTCCACCCTTAACATCCTCCCTCGTCTCCGCCTTCGGTACCGCCTTCACAACCTTCGGAGCGGAGTCCTTACCACTACTACCAGGCAACCCAATCGGCCGCCCAAAATCATCAAACACCACCTGTTCCTTCCAAGTCGAAGACTTTGACCCAGTACCCCTAGCACCATATGGCTCAACCTTACCCCCTTGATAAGCATAAACCCCATCACCATACCCACCCCCACCTGATTCATACCTAGACACCCCTGAATCCGACCGCTTCCCATAATAATCCACACCCCCTATATCTGACCCTGCCTGACCGTAATTACCACCATAACCACCCTCATAAGAACTCTCATATCCCTGACTCGGATACTGACTCGGTCCCTGACTCGGATACTGACTCGGTCCCTGACTCGGATACTGACTCGGTCCCTGACTCGGATACTGACTCGGTCCCTGACTCGGATACTGACTCGGTCCCTGACTCGGATACTGACTCGGTGCCTGACTCAGTGCCTGACTCGGATACTGACCCGATCCCTGACTCGGAGTCTGACTCGGATCATAAACCGGTTGAGATTGATACGGAGTGTGCGATTGCTCAAATTGGGGGAAACTTGAGGGTTGTAAATTAGGGTTTGGTGGGGGTTGTGTGAACGATGGATCGGGGGTGTGTTGGGGGTAGGGAGGGTAGTAATCGGACGGCGGAGGAGGGTGGTAGGAGGGGGTGGGGGAGAAGGGGGGTGCGGAGGCGTATGTTAGCGGTGGTGGGTGGTGGGGATCGGTGGTGGGGATGGGATTAGGGTTAGGGTTTTGAGGGTAATTTGGGTAGTATGGAGTGGTGGAGGTGTAATCGCCGTGTTGCATGGTGGTGGAGATCGGTTGTGGTGTAATTGGAGAAGATGATGATTGATTTGGGAAATTGAGGAGGAACAAGATGATGGTGAACTTTTGCTTAAACTAAAAGTATTCGGACAAATTGGTACTATTTATACCATAACCAGTGGTTTATTTTTTAATTTTTTTGGTTTTTTTTTTAACCACAATAATGATAAATATTATATCAAAGGCTAGCGGGGAACTAAGATAACCCCATACACAAAGGATATGTTTGGTATGTGGTAATGCAGGGCCGGTTTTGGGCCCGGTAAACCCGTGCCGACGTCTGAGGCCCAAAATTTCAAAGGGCCCAAAAAATATTTATAAGCTTGTATATATTTATTAAATTATATATTTAGTATATTCATCCATTCAATATGCAAAACAATATTGGTGGTGTAGTGGCAAAAACCATCTTAAAATAATGCAAAGGTCTCAAGTTCAAATCTTTGCTCCATCACTAAGTTTTTATTTTTGTAATTCATTTATCCTTAACCATAATTTTGGGCCCAATTCTTTTTGTCGCCCGAGGCCTAAATTTTTTTAAGAGTTTTCGGGGACGGCTCTGTGGTAATGTAATAGATGGAAGAATGGAATGGATGATCTATTGGAATTGACGATTTAATGGAATTGATCATTACCATTTCATGTCTTGTTTGGTTATCATGTGAAAATGTAATGAATCATTACTTTTTGTTGTCTGTTAGGCAAGAAAAGACGAATGAATAAAATAGGATGGTGGTGGGTGGTGATAAGTGGCAGTTGTAGTGGCGACAGTGGGTGGCGGTGGTGGGTGACGGCGGCGATGGTGGTGGCGGGGGTGGGTGGGTGACGGTGGCGATGGTGGTGGCGGGGGTGGGTGGGTGGCGGCGGCGGTGGGTGGTGGTGGCGACGACGGCGGAGGCGGTTCACTACAGTGTCAGAGGTGGGTTGCGGCGGTGATCGGAGGTGGCAGCGGTGACGGTGGGTGGCAATGGCGGCGGCGGTGATCGGAGGTGACAGCGGTGACGATGATTGGTAGTGGCGGCGGCGGTGATCAGAGGTGGAAGCGGTGACGGGTGGCGGCGGAGGCAGGTGGAAGCTATGAAGATCATGGCCGGACGTATTAACTTGACTCAAGCCCAGTTGACGGCTCTCATCAACGAACAAGTTGCTGCGGCACTTGCAGCTGCACAAGCAGGTAGTATACCCTGCAGTTGTGACTCACACTAGGATCTTTAGATCCTACATTCCTAAACCAACTCTTGTGTTTAACCTTGTTCTATTCTTACTGTAACATTTGTGCGTGTAATCATTGTGAACAGTTCAATTATCAATAAAACAATGTTATTTTATCCCAATATTTATTTGGTTGAGTTTTACATTTTCCATGTTTTGACTTTTGTTCAATTTCAAACTCTACATCGTTTCCTGGAGGGTTATACGCTAACTGGTGCTAAAACGTACTCAGTTTAATGCGACAAATACTCCGGAACATCAACATATACTCAACATACCTTAAAATAACCTTTACATAACTTAGAAATAAGTTTTGAAGGCTTTGGTATAGCAAAAACAAGTTAATTCGCTTACAGGGACTAAACTTGACAAACTGCGAAAGTATGCCAATTTGAACTGTAACGAATATTCCGGAACATGTCCATCAGTTAAACATACCATAAATATCCTTTACATAGCTTAGAAATAGGCTTTGAGGGGTTTGGTATGCTAAAACAAACTTTTGGATCATTCAGGGGCTAAAAGTGTCAAAAAGTGCACAAGTTTGCACTTTCGCGCATAACTTACGTTCTGAATACATCCGGACATCCAAAAATTTATGTAAGCATCCTTATATTATGCCTTAGTGTATGGCATGAGAAAAATCCATTCGTCGCGCAATTTGGATCGTCTTTCGCGCTTATGCGCATTCCGTCGTAATTAACCGAACATCGCGACCGTACGGCCAAACGAACCGACATCCGACATATTTTTGAGCACATTTTAAGTTCCCTATACTTTAACATCATTTTAGAGCTTTGAAATGAGGTTAACGGGGCTTAAACGTGCCAAAAACGCATCAAATACCAAGTTTTGGTGCTGCAGGGACCAAAACTACAATTCTGCCAAACTAGGGGCTTACGGACCGTAAGCCATAAGCCATACGGTCCGTAAGGCGTCCCCAGTACAGCAGAACCCACATTTAATGCTGATTGGCTCTTCAAATGGCGAAAGGTCCAATTGTCTTTTCACCCAATCAAAGGCCAAGGGCCATATTCAGTGAATCTAGTAATGTAACACATGTACGCACAAGATCGTGGCACGATATTCGATAAAACGATCCTAACGGTTCCACTTTTCCTATAAATACCCCCCCCCCATTTTGCTCAAAACCCACACAATCTGATCTTAAGGCTCTAAGTTGGAACCATTGTTTCATACCTGAGCCATTTTGGTCTAGATTAGCATTCGGGGCCCCTCCGTAAGTATTCTTTCGTTCTTTTATTCGCTTTTCGAGTCCGAAAGTCGACGTTTTGTTGACTTTCTGCATTGACCAGCTTATGGTCGATGCGAAGTTCATTAGAACTTCATAACGTGAGCGTGATCACGATGGTTATAGTCCGTAGTGACTATACCTACTGATCACCACGTGATCTAGGCTCAGTGACGAGCCGTAGTTTCGGCCAAAATGTGCATTCTTGCATATTTTGTAACCAAACTACTCGTAGGCATCAAAGCCGTTTGTTTTGATGTCAAACCTGTTTTCAAACTTAGTTAAGCATGTTCTAACATGCTTAGCTCGTCACTTTTAGTTTAGTGCTTATATAGGGTCGTAAGGTAAGCGATCTAAACCATCGCTTATACTTTCGGACCCGACCCATTTGGTCGATCATTAGGATCCGACCAAACACATTAGGTGACCATAGCTATAACCTTCTGAGGTTATGCCTTGTGGTCACGATGTTAGGCGTTCCAGACGCGTTCTACGCGAACGACGCGTAAGGTAGCATAAGCTACCTAAACGGGTCGTGATGGGTCGCAAGCACTTAGGTTAGGTTTCATTTTAGTATGTAGGATTTGTTAAACCATATTACACGAGTCTCCATACTCGTTTGGTTTACGAACCCGCATACTATCTGATCCTTCCGATTTGGTCCGGTATATTGACATAGCTACCTATCAGGTGTCGTTTGATATTCCATGATCTCTAGCATTATTTGGTTATTATACAAGAACTCAAAGCAATCTCAGGTGAGTACATAGAACCCCATCTTTTACTGTTTTCCAAACTGTTTTGGGGTGAAACACATGTGCCTATCTGTTACTTTCATGCTTTCCATGTTTTCACATCATATACCTGCTATGTTGTTAGTACATTATAGTACACGATTTCATTACATTTCATGCTATGTATGCCCATTGTGTGCGTACTTAGTACAATGATTTACATTACATTTCTGTTGCATATGTTTACTCAGCATATGGACACATTGATTTACATGAACATTTCTGTTGCATATGTTTACTCAGCATATGGACACATTGATTTACATGAACATTTCTGTTGCATATGTTTACTCAGCATATGGACACATTGATTTACATGAACATTTCTGCTGCATATGTTTACTCAGCATATGGGCACATGCCTTCATTTTGTTATGACATTTGGTTTGTTTAACATGGGACAATACATTCATTAACATTAGCTACGCCGTTCGTTAGTAGGTAGTGGTACCATAGGAATTGACAACTCCCATTCCTGAAGTCCTGGGTTTGATAGGACTGGAAGGAGTGACCGAATTCGATATACATAACTTAGATGAACCTTTAATTTGTTTAAGGGTTTATCGCCGCAGTCTCAAGGCTTGGATGTATGCATAGTTTACAATACCGCATAAATGTTAATATCAATAGAGCATGCATTTTTCCAACAAAACATAACGTTGATTTAAACCACGTTTTACTTCAACGACTTGTTTTGTGCATTTTACATATGGTTTGAGTTGATACATTTCACTTACCATACATGATACATTTTGGGATACACATTACATGATTTACATTGAACATAAACACGTTGACATTGACATACACATTTGGTGGTTTACGTTGAACATAAACATTTGACATGGTTTACACAATAACACTTGACATTTGGGTTATACATGAACAATTTACATGGTGGATTGGTTTGGGTAAATGGTTTGAGTAACGTGGAGTATGTAATATGATGCAAACATGGTGGATACGCCGCTGGTACTTCCTATATATAAATGTTTGTATAATATTACATATCTTAGCGTTATCTAAATCATTTCAGTTTAGACATATAACATTTTATAATAACATATTTTTCATAAAACATTGCCTTACAAAACAACTTATTATATTCAACTCATTTTACTTGGTTACTCGTTTAACCTTGCACATATCTATACATATCATCTGATGTTATCGTTTTTCAAATGGTTTACAAAGCAAGACAAATTACAAGGTTCATGACTGACTGTTATTAAACATTTCTTTAAACTCAAGTCATGGATCCCACTTTCACAAAACCTATGTATCTCACAGGCATTTTTATGCTGACGTACCTACTTTCACATGTGTTTTCAGGAGCTATTCCATAGGATGATGATCATGACACTAGGGCGGACCTGTGCCTTAGAGACTAAAACTGAAGATAGACTTAGTTAACGATGTTATAAACTCTTTGTTTTCCTGTTTAAGACAATGTACTACCCTTGTTTAATAAATAAAATGTAACTTTAATTTCCATGGTTGTATAACAATTAATTCTGTCCACAACACTCCCCGACGTTTTCCGCCGCGGTTGCATGTTACACGCGGTCGGGGTGTGACAGAAGAGTTGGTATCAGAGCCATTGGTTACAGGGAATTACGTTATTAGTAATGCTTTGACCTAGACTATAACTTTCTAGGACCCTAACACAAATTATCTTGTGTTTAGAGTTTAAAACATGCACATCACCTATCCTTAGGTGATAACCACAACGAGAACTTCGGTTCCGAATCCGCTTTGAAAATTTATCATCTGTTCTAGGATGATTGATTACTAGGTTTTGAACCCTCTGTTATAAGGTTTTGAACCCCCTATTATATGGTTTTGAACCTCTTTGGATTTCAAAAATCCCGTCAAAGTTTTGGGTTAATAGTGTGAACACGTGCGAACTGGAAGGGTGAATGCCTGTACCCTGGGTTTTCTGTCTAAGGCTAGAGTGTTCGTACAAATCCACATAATCGGACCAGTCACTCTTACCTGGGAACTCTTGAGGTGAGTGTTCACTTATAGGCGAGCATGTCTTCGCGATACACTAATTCTGACCCATTCACTTTGACTAGACATTTCATGTCGCTGGTTTGCTTTGCGATGCATAACCGCCATCTTTGCTTTTGATAATATTGCTTCAACTCATTCTCTTCATCCAATCATCTCACTCGTTTCATTTCATGTTTTTCTCTTCTAGAATGCCTCCTCGACGCGACAACCAGATAGCTACTGCCGAGCTGGCGGAGATTATTGCGCAGCAGATGGCTGCTCAATTCCCAAATCTCTTTGCTCAATGGAACCAGGCCAACAACAACAATGGTACATGCAAATACAAGGATTTTAACTCGGCTAAGCCACTCAAGTTTAGTGGTTCTGAGGGAGCAACTGGGCTTCTTCAGTGGTTCGAGAGCATCGAGAACACTTTTCGCCACGTGCAGTGTCCGGATAATCGCAAGGTCGAGTTTTCTTCAAGCGTGTTTCAGAAGAGGGCTCTTACATGGTGGAACGGGGTTATGAGAGATCAAGGTGCAGAAGTTGCTCTAGCTCAGACATGGGCTGAACTGAGAGCTCTTATGATGAGGGAGTTTTGTCCTCGTCATGAACAACGAGCGTTGGAGAAAGAATTTGATGTTTTGAAGCAAGATAGTGGCGAGCACAGGGCTTATACTGATAGGTTTGAAGAGTTGAGTCTGTTTTGCCCGACTATGGTTACCCCACTCGATAAGGCCATCGAAAGGTATATCGACGGCCTACCTGACTCGGTACAAGACATCCTTACTGGTAGCAACCCTACTACACTTCGTCAAGCAATCGAGTTATCAGCGACACTGACTGAGTCGCAGATTCGAAAGAATAAGTTACACAGGAAGGGTGACAAGGGCAAGAAACAGTCGGCTGACAAGGAGGATAGCAAGAAAGGTCAAAACAAGAAGGGAAAGGATTTTGGTTCCTCAAGGGGGTCAAGGAAGCGTAAGGCTTCCCAAAACTATGCTGTCACTGCCCAAGCTAACCAGGCAGCTCCCAACCAGCCTCCAGCAAAGAAGCCCTATTCAGGGAGTGCACCTTTGTGCAATCAATGCAACAGTCACCATCAGCCGCAATATCAGTGCCGTTTCTGTACTAACTGTGGGAAGTCGGGTCATCTTGCCGATGTTTGTCGGTTTGCTCAGAATCGCGCAGTTCAGAACCCTGCTCAACAAGTTGCTCAGCAACAGGGTCAGGCTGCACGACCAAACTACCCACCAGGTGCTTGTTATAACTGTGGGGATCTGACCCACTACAGAAATCGGTGTCCAAGACTAGTCAACCAGAACCAGAATGCAAACCAGAATCAGGCACAGGCTCGAGGTCGAGTCTTCAACATGAAAGCACAAGCAGACAACGAGGTGGTGAACGGTACGTTCTTTATTAATAATCAGCCAGCATCTGTTCTTTTTGATTTGGGTGCCGACAAGAGCTTTGTGTCATTGTCTTTTGAGACAATGCTTCGCGTGTCTAGAACGGAACTAGGTAAACTTTTGACAGTAGAGGTTGCCAGTGGTGAACCCATTGTTCTTAATTCTGTTCTACGCAACTGCCAGTTGAACCTTAACGACCATATTTTTCCTATTGACCTCACGCCAATGCAACTTGGAAGCTTCGATGTTATAGTGGGAATGGATTGGTTATCCAAGCATCGCACAGAGATAGTTTGTTCTGAGAAGATTGTTCGTGTACCGCTGTCGACAGGCGAGATCCTACAGGTTCGTGGTGAGAAGCCTGCCGGTGGTCTCAAACTCATGTCTTGTTTTAAAGCTCGGAAATATCTGCGAAAGCACTATGTGGCTTTCTTAGCACATGTTACAGCAGATAAAGGCAAGGGTAAGTCTATTTCAGATATTCCTGTCGTTCGGGATTATTCTGAAGTTTTCCCTGAAGAGTTACCTGGTCTACCTCCAGCACGCCAAGTCGAGTTCCGTATTGATCTCGTACCTGGTGCAAATCCTATGGCCAGAGCTCCATACCGTCTTGCACCGTCTGAGATGCAAGAATTATCTAAACAGCTGCAGGAACTCTCCGACAAAGGTTTTATCCGTCCTAGCTTTTCACCTTGGGGTGCTCCCGTTCTCTTTGTAAAGAAGAAGGATGGATCTTTTAGGATGTGTATCGATTACCGTGAGCTTAACAAGCTCACCATCAAGAATCGATATCCCCTACCTCGCATTGATGATCTCTTTGATCAATTGCAAGGCGCTTCTTATTTTTCAAAGATTGATCTACGATCTGGATATCATCAGCTTCGTGTGCATGAAGAAGACATTCCCAAGACAGCGTTCCGTACTCGTTATGGACATTATGAGTTCACAGTCATGCCATTCGGTTTGACTAATGCTCCTGCCGTTTTCATGGACTTGATGAATAGGGTCTGCAAGCCTTATTTGGATAAGTTCATCATCGTTTTCATTGATGACATCTTGATTTATTCTAAGACGCAAGCTGATCATGAGCAACATCTACGTCTTACATTGGAACTCCTAAAGAAAGAGCAGCTTTTCGCCAAATTCTCCAAGTGTGAATTTTGGCTTAAAAAAGTTCAATTCTTAGGACATATTGTCAACGAACAAGGTATACATGTGGATCCCTCCAAGATCAGTGCCATTAAGGATTGGGATACGCCTACTACTCCTACTGAAGTTCGTTCTTTCCTTGGTCTGGCGGGTTATTACCGCCGCTTCATTGAGAATTTCTCAAAGATTGCAGTTCCTCTAACTGCTCTAACTCAGAAGAACAAGCCATTTGACTGGGGAGTCAAACAAGAGGAAGCGTTTCTGACTTTGAAACAAAAGCTTTGCGACGCGCCTGTCCTAACATTGCCTGAGGGCAATGACGATTTCGTCATTTATTGCGACGCATCTAAATTAGGTCTTGGCTGCGTCCTGATGCAAAGAAACAAAGTCATAGCATACGCATCAAGCCAGTTGAAGATATATGAGAAGAACTACACCATTCATGATCTTGAGTTGGGTGCAGTTGTCTTCGCTCTTAAGATCTGGAGACACTATTTGTACGGAACAAAATGTGTGGTTTTCACGGACCGCAAAAGTCTTCAACATATCTTTAATCAAAAGGAACTCAACATGAGGCAAAGACGTTGGGTTGAACTTCTAAACGACTACGACTGCGAAATTCGCTACCATCCTGGTAAGGCGAATGTCGTAGCCGATGCATTGAGTCACAATGAACGTACTAAGCTTCATTGTGTTCGAGTCCAATCCGTTATTCAGGCTCAAACCGATATCCAAGCCCGTATTTCTCAGGCTCAACAAGCTTGTGTTTCACAAGGCTTGATGGATAAGGAATTTCCTTATCACATAACACCTGCTCTTGAACTGAAGGACAATGGATCATATTACTTCATGGACCGTTTGTGGGTCCCAAGCCAAGATAATCTTCGTACCTTGCTTATGGATGAAGCCCATAAGTCTCGTTATTCTATTCATCCTGGCTCAGATAAGATGTATAAGGATCTTCGTATTCAGTATTGGTGGCCTGGTATGAAGAAAGACATTGCCTTATACGTATCCAAATGCCTTACTTGCCTTAAGGTTAAGGCCGAACATCAGCGTCCCTCTGGTTTATTGGAGCAACCAGAGATCCCAGTTTGGAAATGGGAAAACATTACTATGGATCTCATTACTAAACTCCCGCGCACAAAGAAAGGTCACGATGCCATCTGGGTAGTCGTTGATCGTCTTACCAAGTCAGCGCATTTCTTGCCAATCCGTGAGGATTTCTCTGCTGACAAACTTGCTCAAATCTACGTGGATGAAATTGTAGCTCGACATGGTGTTCCTTTGAACATCATTTCTGACAGAGATGCTCGTTTCACTTCTCATTTTTGGAGAACCATGCAATCTGCTATGGGATCTCAACTTAATCTGAGCACAGCCTATCATCCGCAAACGGATGGTCAATCTGAAAGAACAATCCAGACACTGGAGGATATGCTTAGAGCTTGTGTGATCGATTTTGGTGGTAGTTGGGATTCACATCTTCCATTGATTGAATTCTCCTACAACAACAATTATCACTCCAGCATCAACATGGCTCCTTTCGAGGCTCTCTATGGTCGAAAATGTCGTTCACCAGTCTGCTGGAATGAGATCGGCGAGGCTCAACTTACTGGACCTGCCCTCATTTTAGAGACAACAGATAAGGTTAAGAAAGTACGTGATAACCTTCAGACAGCTAGAAGCCGTCAGAAGAGTTACGCGGACCTAAAACGCAGGATTTTCAAGTCGGTGATCGTGTATTACTTAAGGTCTCACCTTGGAAAGGTGTGATCAGATTTGGAAAGAAAGGAAAACTTGCACCTAGATACGTTGGACCATTCAAAATCGTCGAAAGAATCGGTAAGGTAGCCTACAGACTTGAGTTACCTCCTGAACATAGAAATGTTCATCCAACATTTCACGTGTCCAATCTCAAGAGGTGTTTAGCTGATGAGAACCTCCACATACCGCTTGACAAGATTCGTGTTGATAAAACACTGAAATTTGATGAGAAACCGGTAGAAATCATGGAACGTGAAGTCAAGTGGCTCAAACGCAAGCGCATTCCTTTGGTCAAGGTTCGTTGGGAATCAAAGCGTGGACCCGAGTTTACTTGGGAACATGAAGATCAAATGAAGGCAAAATATCCGCATCTTTTTCCACGAGTTTCCTCTAAATAAATTTCGGGACGAAATTTCCATAAGTAGGGGAGACTGTAACATTTGTGCTTGTAATCATTGTGAACAGTTCAATTATCAATAAAACAATGTTATTTTATCCCAATATTTATTTGGTTGAGTTTTACATTTTCCATGTTTTGACTTTTGTTCAATTTCAAACTCTACATCGTTTCCTGGAGGGTTATACGCTAACTGGTGCTAAAACGTACTCAGTTTAATGCGACAAATACTCCAGAACATCAACATATACTCAACATACCTCATAATAACCTTTACATAACTTAGAAATAAGTTTTGAAGGCTTTGGTATAGCAAAAACAAACTTTTGGATCATTCAGGGGCTAAAAGTGTCAAAAAGTGCACAAGTTTGCACTTTCGCGCATAACTTACGTTCTGAATACATCCGGACATCCAAAAATTTATGTAAGCATCCTTATATTATGCCTTAGTGTATGGCATGAGAAAAATCCATTCGTCGCGCAATTTGGATCGTCTTTCGCGCTTATGCGCATTCCGTCGTAATTAACCGAACATCGCGACCGTACGGCCAAACGAACCGACATCCGACATATTTTTGAGCACATTTTAAGTTCCCTATACTTTAACATCATTTTAGAGCTTTGAAATGAGGTTAACGGGGCTTAAACGTGCCAAAAACGCATCAAATACCAAGTTTTGGTGCTGCAGGGACCAAAACTGCAATTCTGCCAAACTAGGGGCTTACGGACCGTAAGCCATAAGCCATACGGTCCGTAAGGGGTCCCCAATACAGCAGAACCCATATTTAATGTTGATTGGCTCTTCAAATGGCGAAAGGTCCAATTGCCTTTTCACCCAATCAAAGGCCAACGGCCATATTCAGTGAATCTAGTAATGTAACACATGTACGCACAAGATCGTGGCACGATATTCGATAAAACGATCCTAATGGTTCCACTTTTCCTATAAATACCCCCCCCCATTTTGCTCAAAACCCACACAATCTGATCTTAAGGCTCTAAGTTGGAACCATTGTTTCATACCTGAGCCATTTTGGTCTAGATTAGCATTTAGGGACCCTCCGTAAGTATTCTTTCGTTCTTTTATTCGCTTTTCGAGTCCGAAAGTCGACGTTTTGTTGACTTTCTGCATTGACCAGCTTATGGTCGATGCGAAGTTCATTAGAACTTCATAACGTGAGCGTGATCACGATGGTTATAGTCCGTAGTGACTATACCTACTGATCACCACGTGATCTAGGCTCAGTGACGAGCCGTAGTTTCGGCCAAAATGTGCATTCTTGCATATTTTGTAACCAAACTACTCGTAGGCATCAAAGCCGTTTGTTTTGATGTCAAACCTGTTTTCAAACTTAGTTAAGCATGTTCTAACATGCTTAGCTCGTCACTTTTAGTTTAGTGCTTATATAGGGTCGTAAGGTAAGCGATCTAAACCATCGCTTATACTTTCGGACCCGACCCATTTGGTCGATCATTAGGATCCGACCAAACACATTAGGTGACCATAGCTATAACCTTCCGAGGTTATGCCTTGTGGTCACGATGTTAGGCGTTCCAGACGCGTTCTACGCGAACGACGCGTAAGGTAGCATAAGCTACCTAAACGGGTCGTGATGGGTCGCAAGCACTTAGGTTAGGTTTCATTTTAGTATGTAGGATTTGTTAAACCATATTACACGAGTCTCCATACTCGTTTGGTTTACGAACCCGCATACTATCCGATCCTTCCGATTTGGTCCGGTATATTGACATAGCTACCTATTAGGTGCCGTTTGATATTCCGTGATCTCTAGTATTATTTGGTTATTATACAAGAACTCAAAGCAATCTCAGGTGAGTACATAGAACCCCATCTTTTACTGTTTTCCAAACTGTTTTGGGGTGAAACACATGTGCCTATCTGTTACTTTCATGCTTTCCATGTTTTCACATCATATACCTGCTATGTTGTTAGTACATTATAGTACACGATTTCATTACATTTCATGCTATGTATGCCCATTGTGTGCGTACTTAGTACAATGATTTACATTACATTTCTGTTGCATATGTTTACTCAGCATATGGACACATTGATTTACATGAACATTTCTGTTGCATATGTTTACTCAGCATATGGACACATTGATTTACATGAACATTTCTGTTGCATATGTTTACTCAGCATATGGACACATTGATTTACATGAACATTTCTGCTGCATATGTTTACTCAGCATATGGGCACATGCCTTCATATTGTTATGACATTTGGTTTGTTTAACATGGGACAATACATTCATTAACATTAGCTACGCCGTTCGTTAGTAGGTAGTGGTACCATAGGAATTGACAACTCCCATTCCTGAAGTCCTGGGTTTGATAGGACTGGAAGGAGTGACCGAATTCGATATACATAACTTAGATGAACCTTTAATTTGTTTAAGGGTTTATCGCCGCAGTCTCAAGGCTTGGATGTATGCCTAGTTTACAATACCGCATAAATGTTAATATCAATAGAGCATGCATTTTTCCAACAGAACATAACGTTGATTTAAACCACGTTTTACTTCAACGACTTGTTTTGTGCATTTTACATATGGTTTAAGTTGATACATTTCGCTTACCATACATGATACATTTTGGGATACACATTACATGATTTACATTGAACATAAACACGTTGACATTGACATACACATTTGGTGGTTTACGTTGAACATAAACATTTGACATGGTTTACACAATAACACTTGACATTTGGGTTATACATGAACAATTTACATGGTGGATTGGTTTGGGTAAATGGTTTGAGTAACGTGGAGTATGTAATATGATGCAAACATGGTGGATACGCCGCTGGTACTTCCTATATATAAATGTTTGTATAATATTACATATCTTAGCGTTATCTAAATCATTTCAGTTTAGACATATAACATTTTATAATAACATACTTTTCATAAAACATTGCCTTACAAAACAACTTATTATATTCAACTCATTTTACTTGGTTACTCGTTTAACCTTGCACATATCTATACATATCATCTGATGTTATCGTTTTTCAAATGGTTTACAAAGCAAGACAAATTACAAGGTTCATGACTGACTGTTATTAAACATTTCTTTAAACTCAAGTCATGGATCCCACTTTCACAAAACCTATGTATCTCACAGGCATTTTTATGCTGACGTACCTACTTTCACATGTGTTTTCAGGAGCTATTCCATAGGATGATGATCATGACACTAGGGCGGACCTGTGCCTTAGAGACTAAAACTGAAGATAGACTTAGTTAACGATGTTATAAACTCTTTGTTTTCCTGTTTAAGACAATGTACTACCCTTGTTTAATAAAAAAAATGTAACTTTAATTTCCATGGTTGTATAACAATTAATTCTGTCCACAACACTCCCCGACGTTTTCCGCCGCGGTTGCATGTTACACGCGGTCGGGGTGTGACAGAAGAGTTGGTATCGGAGGCATTGGTTATAGGGAATTAGGTTATTAGTAATGCTTTGACCTAGACTATAACTTTCTAGGACCCTAACACAAGTTATCTTGTGTTTAGAGTTTAAAACATGCACATCACCTATCCTTAGGTGATAACCACAACGAGAACTTCGGTTCCGAATCCGCTTTGAAAATTTATCATCTGTTCTAGGATGATTGATTACTAGGTTTTGAACCCTCTGTTATAAGGTTTTGAACCCTCTATTATATGGTTTTGAACCTCTTTGGATTTCAAAAATCCCGTCAAAGTTTTGGGTTAATAGTGTGAACACGTGCGAACTGGAAGGGTGAATGCCTGTACCCTGGGTTTTCTGTCTAAGGCTAGAGTGTTCGTACAAATCCACATAATCGGACCAGTCACTCTTACCTGGGAACTCTTGAGGTGAGTGTTCACTTATAGGCGAGCATGTCTTCGCGATACACTAATTCTGACCCATTCACTTTGACTAGACATTTCATGTCGATAGTTTGCTTTGCGATGCATAACCGCCATCTTTGCTTTTGATAATATTGCTTCATCTCATTCTCTTCATCCAATCATCTCACTCGTTTCATTTCACGTTTTTCTCTTCTAGAATGCCTCCTCGACGCGACAACCAGATAGCTACTGCCGAGCTGGCGGAGATTATTGCGCAGCAGATGGCTGCTCAATTCCCAAATCTCTTTGCTCAATGGAACCAGGCCAACAACAACAACAATGGTACATGCAAATACAAGGATTTTAACTCGGCTAAGCCACTCAAGTTTAGTGGTTCTGAGGGAGCAACTGGGCTTCTTCAGTGGTTCGAGAGCATCGAGAACACTTTTCGCCACGTGCAGTGTCCGGATAATCGCAAGGTCGAGTTTTCTTCAAGCGTGTTTCAGAAGAGGGCTCTTACATGGTGGAACGGGGTTATGAGAGATCAAGGTGCAGAAGTTGCTCTAGCTCAGACATGGGCTGAACTGAGAGCTCTTATGATGAGGGAGTTTTGTCCTCGTCATGAACAACGAGCGTTGGAGAAAGAATTTGATGTTTTGAAGCAAGATAGTGGCGAGCACAGGGCTTATACTGATAGGTTTGAAGAGTTGAGTCTGCTTTGCCCGACTATGGTTACCCCACTCGATAAGGCCATCGAAAGGTATATCGACGGCCTACCTGACTCGGTACAAGACATCCTTACTGGTAGCAACCCTACTACACTCCGTCAGGCAATCGAGTTATCAGCGACACTGACTGAGTCGCAGATTCGAAAGAATAAGTTACACAGGAAGGGTGACAAAGGCAAGAAACAGTCGGCTGACAAGGAGGATAGCAAGAAAGGTCAAAACAAGAAGGGAAAGGATTCTGGTTCCTCAAGGGGGTCAAGGAAGCGTAAGGCTTCCCAAAACTATGTTGTCACTTCCCAAGCTAACCAGGCAGCTCCCAACCAGCCTCCAGCAAAGAAGCCCTATTCAGGGAGTGCACCTTTGTGCAATCAATGCAACAGTCACCATCAGCCGCAATATCAGTGTCGTTTCTGTACTAACCGTGGGAAGTCGGGTCATCTTGCCGATGTTTGTGGGTTTACTCAGAATCGCGCAGTTCAGAACCCTGCTCAACAAGTTGCTCAGCAACAGGGTCAGGCTGCACGACCAAACTACCCACCAGGTGCTTGTTATAACTGTGGGGATCTGACCCACTATAGAAATCGGTGTCCAAGACTAGTCAACCAGAACCAGAATGCAAACCAGAATCAGGCACAGGCTCGAGGTCGAGTCTTCAACATGAATGCACAAGAAGCACAAGCAGACAACGAGGTGGTGAACGGTACGTTCTTTATTAATAATCAACCAGCATCTGTTCTTTTTGATTCGGGTGCCGACAAGAGCTTTGTGTCATTGTCTTTTGAGACAATGCTTCGCGTGTCTAGAATGAAACTAGGTAAACTTTTGACAGTAGAGGTTGCCAGTGGTGAACCCGTTGTTCTTAATTCTGTTCTACGCAACTGCCAGTTGAACCTTAACGACCATATTTTTCCTATTGACCTCACGCCAATGCAACTTGGAAGCTTCGACGTTATAGTGGGAATGGATTGGTTATCCAAGCATCGCGCAGAGATAGTTTATTCTGAGAAGATTGTTCGTGTACCGCTGTCGACAGGCGAGATCCTACAGGTTCGTGGTGAGAAGCCTGCCGGTGGTCTCAAACTCATGTCTTGTTTCAAAGCTCGGAAATATCTGCAAAAGCACTATGTGGCTTTCTTAGCACATGTTACAGCAGATAAAGGCAAGGGTAAGTCTATTTCAGATATTCCTGTCGTTCGGGATTATTCTGAAGTTTTCCCTGAAGAGTTACCTGGTCTACCTCCAGCACGCCAAGTCAGTTCCATATTGATCTCGTACCTGGTGCAAATCCTATGGCCAGAGCTCCATACCGTCTTGCACCGTCTGAGATGCAAGAATTATCTAAACAGCTGCAGGAACTCTCCGACAAAGGTCTTATCCGTCCTAGCTTTTCACCTTGGGGTGCTCCCGTTCTCTTTGTAAAGAAGAAGGATGGATCTTTTAGGATGTGTATCGATTACCGTGAGCTTAACAAGCTCACCATCAAGAATCGATATCCCCTACCTCGCATTGATGATCTCTTTGATCAATTGCAAGGCGCTTCTTATTTTTCAAAGATTGATCTACGATCTGGATATCATCAGCTTCGTGTGCATGAAGAAGACATTCCCAAGACAGCGTTCCGTACTCGTTATGGACATTATGAGTTCACAGTCATGCCATTCGGTTTGACTAATGCTCCTGCCGTTTTCATGGACTTGATGAATAGGGTCTGCAAGCCTTATTTGGATAAGTTCATCATCGTTTTCATTGATGACATCTTGATTTATTCTAAGACGCAAGCTGATCATGAGCAACATCTACGTCTTACATTGGAACTCCTAAAGAAAGAGCAGCTTTTCGCCAAATTCTCCAAGTGTGAATTTTGGCTTAAAAAAGTTCAATTCTTAGGACATATTGTCAACGAACAAGGTATACATGTGGATCCCTCCAAGATCAGTGCCATTAAGGATTGGGATACGCCTACTACTCCTACTGAAGTTCGTTCTTTCCTTGGTCTGGCGGGTTATTACCGCCGCTTCATTGAGAATTTCTCAAAGATTGCAGTTCCTCTAACTGCTCTAACTCAGAAGAACAAGCCATTTGACTGGGGAGTCAAACAAGAGGAAGCGTTTCTGACTTTGAAACAAAAGCTTTGCGACGCACCTGTCCTAACATTGCCTGAGGGCAATGACGATTTCGTCGTTTATTGCGACGCATCTAAATTAGGTCTTGGCTGCGTCCTGATGCAAAGAAACAAAGTCATAGCATACGCATCAAGGCAGTTGAAGATATATGAGAAGAACTACACCACTCATGATCTTGAGTTGGGTGCAGTTGTCTTCGCTCTTAAGATCTGGAGACACTATTTGTACGGAACAAAATGTGTGGTTTTCACGGACCACAAAAGTCTTCAACATATCTTTAATCAAAAGGAACTCAACATGAGGCAAAGACGTTGGGTTGAACTTCTAAACGACTACGACTGCGAAATTCGCTACCATCCTGGTAAGGCGAATGTCGTAGCCGATGCATTGAGTCGCAAGGAACGTACTAAGCTTCATTGTGTTCGAGTCCAATCCGTTATTCAGGCTCAAACCGATATCCAAGCCCGTATTTCTCAGGCTCAACAAGCTTGTGTTTCACAAGGCTTGATGGATAAGGAATTTCCTTATCACATAACACCTGCTCTTGAACTGAAGGACAATGGATCATATTACTTCATGGACCGTTTGTGGGTCCCAAGCCAAGATAATCTTCGTACCTTGCTTATGGATGAAGCCCATAAGTCTCGTTATTCTATTCATCCTGGCTCAGATAAGATGTATAAGGATCTTCGTATTCAGTATTGGTGGCCTGGTATGAAGAAAGACATTGCCTTATACGTATCCAAATGCCTTACTTGCCTTAAGGTTAAGGCCGAACATCAGCGTCCCTCCGGTTTATTGGAGCAACCAGAGATCCCAGTTTGGAAATGGGAAAACATTACTATGGATCTCATTACTAAACTCCCGCGCACAAAGAAAGGTCACGATGCCATCTGGGTAGTCGTTGATCGTCTTACCAAGTCAGCGCATTTCTTGCCAATCCGTGAGGATTTCTCTGCTGACAAACTTGCTCAAATCTACGTGGATGAAATTGTAGCTTGACATGGTGTTCCTTTGAACATCATTTCTGACAGAGATGCTCGTTTCACTTCTCATTTTTGGAGAACCATGCAATCTGCTATGGGATCTCAACTTAATCTGAGCACAGCCTATCATCCGCAAACGGATGGTCAATCTGAAAGAACAATCTAGACACTGGAGGATATGCTTAGAGCTTGTGTGATCGATTTTGGTGGTAGTTGGGATTCACATCTTCCATTGATTGAATTCTCCTACAACAACAATTATCACTCCAGCATCAACATGGCTCCTTTCGAGGCTCTCTATGGTCGAAAATGTCGTTCACCAGTCTGCTGGAATGAGATCGGCGAGGCTCAACTTACTGGACCTGCCCTCATTTTAGAGACAACAGATAAGGTTAAGAAAGTACGTGATAACCTTCAGACAGCTAGAAGCCGTCAGAAGAGTTACGCGGACCTAAAACGCAAACCCTTGGATTTTCAAGTCGGTGATCGTGTATTACTTAAGGTCTCACCTTGGAAAGGTGTGATCAGATTTGGAAAGAAAGGAAAACTTGCACCTAGATACGTTGGACCATTCAAGATCGTCGAAAGAATCGGTAAGGTAGCCTACAGACTTGAGTTACCTCCTGAACTTAGAAATGTTCATCCAACATTTCACGTGTCCAATCTCAAGAGGTGTTTAGCTGATGAGAACCTCCACATACCGCTTGACGAGATTCGTGTTGATAAAACACTGAAATTTGTTGAGAAACCAGTAGAAGTCATGGAACGTGAAGTCAAGTGGCTCAAACGCAATCGCATTCCTTTGGTCAAGGTTCGTTGGGAATCAAAGCGTGGACCCGAGTTTACTTGGGAACGTGAAGATCAAATGAAGGCAAAATATCCGCATCTTTTTCCACGAGTTTCCTCTAAATAAATTTCGGGACGAAATTTCCATAAGTAGGGGAGACTGTAACATTTGTGCTTGTAATCATTGTGAACAGTTCAATTATCAATAAAACAATGTTATTTTATCCCAATATTTATTTGGTTGAGTTTTACATTTTCCATGTTTTGACTTTTGTTCAATTTCAAACTCTACATCGTTTCCTTGAGGGTTATACGCTAACTGGTGCTAAAACGTACTCAGTTTAATGCGACAAATACTCCGGAACATCAACATATACTCAACATACCTTAAAATAACCTTTACATAACTTAGAAATAAGTTTTGAAGGCTTTGGTATAGCAAAAACAAACTTTTGGATCATTCAGGGGCTAAAAGTGTCAAAAAGTGCACAAGTTTGCACTTTCGCGCATAACTTACGTTCTGAATACATCCGGACATCCAAAAATTTATGTAAGCATCCTTATATTATGCCTTAGCGTATGGCATGAGAAAAATCCATTCGTCGCGCAATTTGGATCGTCTTTCGCGCTTATGCGCATTCCGTCGTAATTAACCGAACATCGCGACCGTACGGCCAAACGAACCGACATCCGACATATTTTTGAGCACATTTTAAGTTCCCTATACTTTAACATCATTTTAGAGCTTTGAAATGAGGTTAACGGGGCTTAAACGTGCCAAAAACGCATCAAATACCAAGTTTTGGTGCTGCAGGGACCAAAACTGCAATTCTGCCAAACTAGGGGCTTACGGACCGTAAGCCATAAGCATACGGTCCGTAAGGGGTCCCCAGTACAGCAGAACCCACATTTAATGCTGATTGGCTCTTCAAATGGCGAAAGGTCCAATTGCCTTTTCACCCAATCAAAGGCCAACGGCCATATTCAGTGAATCTAGTAATGTAACACATGTACGCACAAGATCGTGGCACGATATTCGATAAAACGATCCTAACGGTTCCACTTTTCCTATAAATACCCCCCCCATTTTGCTCAAAACCCACACAATCTGATCTTAAGGCTCTAAGTTGGAACCATTGTTTCATACCTGAGCCATTTTGGTCTAGATTAGCATTCGGGGACCCTCCGTAAGTATTCTTTCGTTCTTTTATTCGCTTTTCGAGTCCGAAAGTCGACGTTTTGTTGACTTTCTGCATTGACCAGCTTATGGTCGATGCGAAGTTCATTAGAACTTCATAACGTGAGCGTGATCACGATGGTTATAGTCCGTAGTGACTATACCTACTGATCACCACGTGATCTAGGCTCAGTGACGAGCCGTAGTTTCGACCAAAATGTGCATTCTTGCATATTTTGTAACCAAACTACTCGTAGGCATCAAAGAGGTTTGTTTTGATGTCAAACCTGTTTTCAAACTTAGTTAAGCATGTTCTAACATGCTTAGCTCGTCACTTTTAGTTTAGTGCTTATATAGGGTCGTAAGGTAAGCGATCTAAACCATCGCTTATACTTTCGGACCCGACCCATTTGGTCGATCATTAGGATCCGACCAAACACATTAGGTGACCATAGCTATAACCTTCCAAGGTTATGCCTTGTGGTCACGATGTTAGGCGTTCCAGACGCGTAAGGTAGCATAAGCTACCTAAACGGGTCGTGATGGGTCGCACGCACTTAGGTTAGGTTTCATTTTAGTATGTAGGATTTGTTAAACCATATTACACGAGTCTCCATACTCATTTGGTTTACGAACCCGCATACTATCCGATCCTTCCGATTTGGTCCGGTATATTGACATAGCTACCTATTAGGTGCCGTTTGATATTCCGTGATCTCTAGCATTATTTGGTTATTATACAAGAACTCAAAGCAATCTCAGGTGAGTACATAGAACCCCATCTTTTACTGTTTTCCAAACTGTTTTGGGGTGAAACACATGTGCCTAT
Organism: Helianthus annuus; assembly: GCF_002127325.2. Classification (NCBI taxonomy): domain Eukaryota; kingdom Viridiplantae; phylum Streptophyta; class Magnoliopsida; order Asterales; family Asteraceae; genus Helianthus; species Helianthus annuus. The sequence continues at coordinate 16,669,738 of NC_035446.2, forward strand.
CTGTTACTTTCATGCTTTCCATGTTTTCACATCATATACCTGCTATGTTGTTAGTACATTATAGTACACGATTTCATTACATTTCATGCTATGTATGCCCATTGTGTGCGTACTTAGTACAATGATTTACATTACATTTCTGTTGCATATGTTTACTCAGCATATGGACACATTGATTTACATGAACATTTCTGTTGCATATGTTTACTCAGCATATGGACACATTGATTTACATGAACATTTCTGTTGCATATGTTTACTCAGCATATGGACACATTGATTTACGTGAACATTTCTGCTGCATATGTTTACTCAGCATATGGGCACATGCCTTCATTTTGTTATGACATTTGGTTTGTTTAACATGGGACAATACATTCATTAACATTAGCTACGCCGTTCGTTAGTAGGTAGTGGTACCATAGGAATTGACAACTCCCATTCCTGAAGTCCTGGGTTTGATAGGACTGGAAGGAGTGACCGAATTCGATATACATAACTTAGATGAACCTTTAATTTGTTTAAGGGTTTATCGCCGCAGTCTCAAGGCTTGGATGTATGCATAGTTTACAATACCGCATAAATGTTAATATCAATAGAGCATGCATATTTCCAACAGAACATAACGTTGATTTAAACCACGTTTTACTTCAACGACTTGTTTTGTGCATTTTACATATGGTTTAAGTTGATACATTTCGCTTACCATACATGATACATTTTGGGATACACATTACATGATTTACATTGAACATAAACACGTTGACATTGACATACACATTTGGTGGTTTACGTTGAACATAAACATTTGACATGGTTTACACAATAACACTTGACATTTGGGTTATACATGAACAATTTACATGGTGGATTGGTTTGGGTAAATGGTTTGAGTAACGTGGAGTATGTAATATGATGCAAACATGGTGGATACGCCGCTGGTACTTCCTATATATAAATGTTTGTATAATATTACATATCTTAGCGTTATCTAAATCATTTCAGTTTAGACATATAACATTTTATAATAACATACTTTTCATAAAACATTGCCTTACAAAACAACTTATTATATTCAACTCATTTTACTTGGTTATGTCACACCCTGGCTTTGCGGAAGCGTGGTTAATTTGGTGTGACTTCTTAATACCATAGCTTAATCATAACAAAGCTATATGAATTAAAAACATGCAAGATCATCCATTAAGTTTTAAAAACCAAATACAATACCATTGTCTTGACGGGAAAACACCCTAATAACCATAACATTGTTCAACAAACAAACAAAACATTAATATGGTTTAAAGACTGTGACTTGTCCAGGAAAGAGTCACATTCCCTAAACCCCGGATGACCTCGGAAACTAGTGCAGCGGGAAAACGTGCCATACCGTGCCAGATCTTTAATTCCCTGAAATACATGTAAGTTGAAAAATCAACAATAATGTTGAGCGAGTTCATGTGTAAGTGAGTAAATAAACATTTGTAGTTATCAAAATCCTGGTATGTAGCAAATAAGGAAAAAGAGATCACCAATGGTTTGCAAGGCCATTGATACGTGTGAAGTGCAAGTAGGAAGACTCAACCCTTGCGATTTTGCGTCGGGGCACAAAGTCACCCCGAGGTCCGTTATGCTGGACCTGGGGTTGGGCTCGCTACACCCAGATAGATCTACCGCTTACGTCCCTCGGTCCTACAATGAGGATTAATGGCCTCCGGTTCCCGCCTACCCACTCACATGATCTAAGTAGTAACCCTCCTTACGCTAACCATACCATGTAAAAAGTACTCATAATCATAGTAACATGTATTTCACCCCCGCAGTTTAGAAAACTGAAAACAGTTAAGAGAAAAGGGGGACATGAACTCACAGTCGGTGCGTCTCTACCAAGTACTCCAAATCAGGCGGCTGTGCAACGACCTACATGTGCTAATTCTATTAGACGGACGACCGTGCCTTAGCTTTATAGTTTAAGTTTTTGGGAAATAGTTAGACAACTATTTCGGGTTTACTTTTCGTATGTACTTGGTAGTTAATCTCCTTCCCAATGATGGGGGATTTAATACATGTGCGTTCAAATTATATCATTAAGTGTCACTTAATATATTTTTACTTCTAATTCCAAAATATAAATATTTTTCTCAAAAATATTATATTTTCTTTTCACATAATATTCCCCAAAAATAATACGTTGATAAAATACGCGTTCGTAAATATTTCCGCATAAAGCGTAAGTTACGTTTTATCATTCGTGTGGTAATAGTAATTACCGGTGTAACTTATATAATTATCGTAGAGGCGTTCGTATTACTTTGGATCTGTTAACATTCGTAAATATTATTTTTACTCTAAAAATAATATTTATGTATTTTTTATAAAATAATCATAAACAGTGTGGTGAAAATATATTTACCGAATATATATTTATCACGTTTAGTTTTGTGAAAATCCCACCTACGATATTTTGTAAATAAAGTCATGGCGAAATTTATATTTCGAAAACATGTCAAAAATAATTCCAACACTTGTAGTGTAAACATTTCTAAGTGTTAGGTTTTTAGAAAAATTTCGCCAGAGTTTCCTCTGTAACTGGAGGTGGCCACGCTTTCAAGCGTATCATTTCTTTTACAAAATCAATTTCAACAACCTCTTTAATCAATCAAACAATTTCCGACACATCAAACTAGTCGACAAGTATGTAAATCGCATAATCGCATGAACTTGTAGTTTTTCCGAAAACTATAGTGTAAATCCCATTATATTTTGTGGATCTTTATATAAAGTAGATCGATCTCGTAAAAACCTCGTTTTTAAAGTAAATCCATCTTTACAACTTCTCGTCATCTTTTACAAAGTTTGTTATTTTGTCGAACCTTTCATTTCACAAGTGTCTACACACTTGTGGTTTATAAAAATCATACTTGTTAGTGTAAGATCCGTCTTTTAGAAAACATGATTTCTTTGATATGTGGTTCTTTGAAAATACCATTTGTACATACGTAGATCCGTTAGTTTCAAACACTACAAGTTCATGTTTTTCGTGTGGTAGAGTTTCACCTTTTAACCCTTGTCTCATTCAAAACAAGCTTATGTCAAGATCCATGATCTTAACCAAACCGGGTTAAATGGTGATCCGAGCTACCACAACGTAGATCGGGTCTAGGTAATCACAAATTTCAGTTACTACAACTTTTACACAACTTATGTGCTATTAACCAACAATATTCATGTTTTTAGTAGACTTTTATGCTTCAAATGGTAAGTTTCCGCATTTCAACCGTTACATAACTTATTAACCACTTTAGAATAGTTCGAGAGTGTGTTTTAAGTATTATACCTCTAGCTCAAGGCTAGGGAAGAATCTATGCGAAAAAGAGGTGGATAAAAGCGAGATAGAGAGGTCCTTCGTCTTCCGTTTGCTCCTAGACTCCTCGTATGCGACCCTTAACACTTGTATGGTGTTGGAACTTGCAAGATGGAAGCCAAAAATGGATGGAGAGGGGGAGGGGGTTCGGCCGTGAGCTAGAGCAAGAGGGGAGAGAAATTTTGGGTGGTGAAATGTGAAGTGATTATCTCATGTGCCAACTTATGTTACTTATAGGCAAAATCTAATGTTTTTAACCATTGGGTTGGATGTTCTCTAGATTTGAGACATCATGTAATATTATAATCAAGAAATGGTACAAGACTAGTTACATGGGGACCGAATCGGCCCAAGGGGGGGGGGTAAGCTAGTTCGATTCCAACTAGAGGTTAAGTATTAGTTAGGTTAAACCAAGTTAGATTTAGGGGTTAACTTGGTTAGTGGGGTGATGTGTTCTATAGCGGGTGTTAGGGTATTCGGGGACCCTAACTGGCTCAGAAAAAGACCAATAATGTTTATGGCAAGACTTTTATGTTCCGGGTAAAGTCCGGTTGTTCGGTTGGATAGTAATCCGTTAAAGCGCTTAATAAAGCTTTTAAGTGTCGTAAATACCATTTTTAGTGACACAACTTATTTCCCAAAGTGTCAGGAATATTTCCTCATGTTTTGGCACTTTATTAGTTAGCCAGAGGCTGAAATGTTAATTAAAGTGCTGTGTTTTGTGCTCAGTGTACGTTTTAGGCACATCCAATCACTGTAACTTATTCCTAGAGACGCAGTTCTACATCCCTTGTATCCCTACACTCACTATGGGTGTAGTAAAATATTTCTGGCTCATACAGGCCTTAGAGGCAGTGTCTGCCTGATGCTGGCTTTATCAGCATGTTCAATAGGTTATCCGTTCATAGTGCTACTGTGCTTTTGTGCATCATGTTTGTCACTAAAGTTCAGCATGTAAATAATGTAGTGACAGAAATCAAAGTATGATGCAGATATGTTCAAGTATCAACAGTCAAGTAGCAGTTCACCAGTAATTTCAAGTAAGCACAGTAATTAAGCAGCAATTAATTATTAATTAAATCGTACGGATACCTGGTTTAGTGAGGGTTGTCACATTCTCCCCCCGTTAGAAAAATTTCGTCCCGAAATTTAAGTTCTGCTTGTAGAAGCAGGGTTCTTGGGAAATAGATGGGGTTATTTCTCTTTCATTCGGTCCTCACGCTCCCAGGTGAACTCGGGACCATGGCGGGCATTCCAACGAACTTTGATGAGCTTGACACTGCTCCGGCGGGTCTTGTTCACTTTCCAATCCGTGAGCTCAACAGGTTCTCCAACGAAGTGGAGCGTGTCGTCAACATGAATTTCGTCGGTAGGAATGACAACGGTATCTTGTGTTGGACTTCTCTTCAGGTTGGATACATGAAATGTATCGTGAACACCATTTAGTTCAGCAGGTAAGTCCAGCTTGTATGCTACGGTTCCAATTCTTTCCAAAATCCTGAACGGACCAATATACCGTGGATTCAACTTTCCACGCTTCCCAAAGCGTGCCACACCCTTCCAGGGTGATACTTTTAGCAAAACCATATCGCCTACCTCAAACTCTAGAGGTTTCCTGCTTCGATCCGCGTAGGCTTTCTGACGGTCACGAGCCGCGCTAATGCGATCTCGTATCTGTGCAATCTTATCGGTGGTTTCCTGGACTACGTCAGGGCCAACCAACTGTCTATCACCGGCGTCAGACCAACAAAGCGGTGATCTGCACTTGCGCCCATATAAAGCTTCGAATGGCGCGGCACCAATACTGGTGTGGTAGCTGTTGTTGTATGAAAACTCAACCAGAGGCAAATGCTTATCCCAGCTACCGCCCAAATCCATAACACATGCTCTCAGCATGTCCTCCAACGTCTGAATCGTCCGCTCGCTTTGACCATCGGTCTGCGGGTGAAACGCGGTACTCATATTCAACTTCGAGCCAAAAGCTTCTTGGAAGGATTGCCATATCCTTGACACGAACCTTCCGTCTCTATCGGAGATAATCGAGAGAGGTACTCCATGGCGTGTAACAATCTCTCTCATGTAAATTTCAGCCAATTTGCTTGTATTATCCTTTTCTCGGATAGGTAAGAAGTGTGCTGACTTCGTTAATCGATCCACTATCACCCAGATAGTGTCATGGCCTCTTGGCGTTCTTGGCAACTTCGTAATAAAATCCATGGAGATTTGTTCCCACTTCCACTTGGGAATTTCCGGTTGTTGTAGAAGTCCTGAAGGCTTCTGGTATTCCGCTTTAACCTTGGCGCAAGTTAAACATTTGCTCACATACACAGCAACATCGCCTTTCATCCTAGGCCACCAGTAATAATCCTTAAGATCTTGGTACATCTTATCCGCTCCAGGGTGGATAGAGTACCGCGACTTGTGAGCTTCATCGAAAATAACCTTCCTCAGGTCTCCAAACAGAGGAACCCAAATCCTTTTCTCAAAACATAACGTTCCTTCCTTGTTTGGTACCAATAACTTCTCCATCCCACGGAGATACTGTTCTGCAAGGTTTCTTTCCTTGAGAGCTTCTTTCTGCGCGGCACGAATGCGCAGAGGAAAATCGGTTCGAATAACCATCTCCAAAGCCCTAACCCTTATGGGCTTGATCCTCTCTTTTCGACTTAGGGCATCGGCGACCACATTCGCCTTCCCTGGATGATACTTTATCTCGCAGTCGTAATCATTCAACAGCTCAACCCATCGTCTTTGCCTCATATTCAACTCCTTCTGGTTGAATATGTGTTGGAGGCTCTTGTGATCTGTGAAGATTGTACACTTCGTACCATAAAGGTAGTGCCTCCAGATCTTTAAAGCAAAAACCACTGCGCCAAGCTCCAAATCATGTGTGGTATAGTTCTTTTCATGTACCTTTAGCTGGCGTGACGCGTAGGCAATAACCTTTTGGCGTTGCATCAACACACAACCCAATCCTTGACGCGAAGCGTCGCAGTATACCACAAAATCATCTGTACCCTCTGGTAGGGCTAAGATTGGCGCGTTGCAAATCTTATCTTTCAATACCTGAAACGCTTCTTCCTGTTTGATTCCCCAATCAAACTTCTTGTCCTTCTGAGTGAGGAGCGTCAATGGTTGAGCGATCTTTGAAAAGTTCTCGATGAACCTTCAATAATAGCCAGCCAAACCCAAGAATTGTCGAATCTCGGTTGGCGTCTTTGGCGTTTCCCAATCCTTGATCGCCTCGATCTTGGTTGGATCCACGTGGATTCCATCTCCATTTACCACGTGTCCAAGGAATTGCACTTCTCTTAGCCAAAACTCGCACTTAGAGAATTTGGCGTATAGCTGTTCCTTCTTCAGCAGCTCCAGAATGGCTCTTAAATGCTGTTCGTGCTCAGCCTTCGTCTTTGAGTAAATCAAAATATCATCGATGAATACGATCACGAACTTATCCAAGTACGGCTTACAAACTCGATTCATCAAATCCATGAACACTGCAGGTGCGTTTGTCAGACCAAACGGCATAACGAGAAACTCGTAGTGTCCATATCGAGTTCTGAAGGCTGTCTTCGGGATACTCTCCTCTTGTATCCTTAACTGATGGTATCCAGATCGGAGATCGATCTTCGAATAGAAGCTTGAACCTTGAAGTTGGTCGAACAGATCATCAATCCTTGGTGGAGGATACCTATTCTTGATCGTCAGCTTGTTCAACTCTCTGTAGTCAATGCACATACGGAAACTACCGTCCTTCTTTTTGACAAACAAAACTGGAGCTCCCCAAGGCGAGAAGCTCGGTCGGATGAATCCCTTGTCTAACAACTCTTGAAGTTGTGTCGACAGTTCCTGCATCTCAGACGGAGCAAGTCTGTATGGTGCCTTAGCCACAGGCGCGGCGCCTGGAACTAAGTCAATGCGGAACTCCACTTGCCTTTGAGGCGGCAAGCCAGGCAAATCTTCTGGGAAGACTTCGGGGTACTCCCTCACGACAGGGATGTCTTCGATCTTCGGTTCTTCAGCTTTCTTATCCACAATGTGTGCCAGAAAAGCAGCACATCCTTTCTGCAAGCACTTTCTTGCCTTCAGACAGCTAATAATCCTCAACGACGTCTCACGCTTCTCTCCGTGAACGACAATGGTCTCACCATCTTCGGTCGGGATACGAACGACCTTCTCATGACAAACTATCTCAGCCTTGTTACTCGATAACCAATCCATTCCTACTACCACGTTGAAGCTTCCCAACTGGACTGGTAGTAGATCTAGAGCGAACTCACGCTCTCCCAATTCGATTACGCAACCTCGAATCACCTCACTAGCTTCTACTAACTTCCCATTCGCCAATTCGATCGAGTACGGAATATCTAACTTACTAGCGGCTAAACCAAGCATATTCTTAAATTCTAACGACACGAAGCTATAATCGGCGCCAGTATCAAATAAAACGGATGCATAGCGTTGGTTTACAAGGAACGTACCAGTGACAACATTGGGATCCTGGCGCGCTTCCCTTGCTTCTGTGTTGAAAACCCTTCCGCGGGCTTGGTTTAATTCCGGGCAATTTCTCTTGTAATGCCCAATATCACCGCAGTTGAAACATCCGGGCCTCTGCCCATTTCCACCACTGTTTCCAACTTGATTGTTTCTCTAGTTACGGTTTATGGCGCCCGCTTGGTTAGCATTATTGACCCGATTCCCATCACCTCCATTGTTTCCTTGTGGCCGATTCCCAATACCACCACGATTACTTCTATTCCCAATTCCTCCTTGGCCTCCCCGGCCAGCACTAGCCCAACAAGAATCCTTCGAATGACCAGTCTTCCCACATGATTCACAAACTTTTGCCCGCATCGGCCAGAGTGATGGCGTTGGCAAGAGTTACACTTGGGATGTGCACCCATATATCCCTTACCTTTCCTCCTACCACCAGCTGTATCCTGAGCTGGCATACTTGATTCCCCTTTCTTAAGCACCACCCCGGTGCCCTGCTTGAAGTTTGAAAACTTCCGCTTGTTCCCTCCTGATGACTCCACATGAGTCTCTTTCTTCTTTGGCTCAACTTCATCAAATTTGTTCAAATGAATTGCCTCCTCTGTGAGAGCCACGCTTAAATCAATGGCTTCAGTGATAGTCGCAGGTTTGGAGGAGGTCACCATGCTTATGATTTGAGGAGCTAATCCCCAAATGAAGCGTTCAATTCTCTTGAACTCAGGAGTGACCATGTATGGTACCACATGCGACAAATCGTGGAATCTCTGAACATACTCTGCTATCTTTGGACCTTCCATTTTCAAATGCCAGAACTCGGTCTCCAATCTCTGGATTTCAGCGCGGGAACAGTACTTTTTGCGCATGAGTTCCTTCAGTTCGGTCCAGGTCAACGCGTAGGCAGCAGCTTCGCCAAGTGTCTGTACTTGCAAGTTCCACCAGGATAGAGCTCCATCCAAAAATAGCCCAGAGATATAGGTGACTTGCTGATCCAATGCGCATTTGCTCATGCGAAGAACGGATTCTGTTTTCTCAGCCCAGCGGACAAAAGCGACAGCACCTCCTGTGCCATCAAAGTTTACGGGCTTGCAGTCCAAGAACTGTTTGTAGGTGCACCCTGCACATACATTATAACATATGATTGGCGTTAGCATTCTTGCTAAGGGTATCCATTCAGGTCATGGTATGTCTTAATGACTTAGGGTTACCATGAGGTGGATTGTTATTGTTGCCAGTGTTGCCAGAGTTGCTTCCACTCATTCCTCCTTGAGAGGCAGCATAAGCAATAGCAGCAACAATGACTTGCTGTAGTTCGGCCTGGGTCGTAGGCATTTGCTGTTGTTGACGTCATGGCGGCATCTTCTAAAGATGTGTTTACGTCGGTCAGGCCATAGTAAAGCGTACGTATATAGTAATAGTAATAGCACATAACATCTCATGTTATCAATACTTCACAAATACTAATCACACAACATCCCATGTCACAAATATTATACACACAACATCCCATGTCATAAAAATATAAATAAGCAATCAAGCGAATCAAATATGATGAGAATACTGCGATTGCTATATATCGAGACCACGTAGTAAGTGTATCAGTACATCACTGTGTCATACAATCATCAATCAACTAGGGGCTACATCACCCCTGTCCAAAACTATACCAAGTCAGTGTCAAATACATCAAATACATCAAATATATGTCAACAAAAGTCAGAATCATCATGTAGTCTCCAAAAAGGCTGTGTAGTCAAAAGCAATCGCGGTCCTCTCACCAACGTCTACCCAAACAGCACTGATGAGCTCTATACAGATGGCGGTGGAGGAGGGGGAAAGTGAGTGTAAATCAAGCGACGTAACTGGAGCCAGTCCTCCTCCATAGCTCGCTGAGTACGAATGATAGAAGCAACCTGTTGCTCCAGTGTAAAGAGGCGGGCATCATAATCTGGGGGTAATGATCGAAATGGCTGCAGAGGAGAGTGTGTCTGACCATGGCACTGGCATGGTGGCAGCTGAGCTCTCTCAAGCTCCTGGAGACGCTGCGTGTGTGACTCGTGCTGAAAAACGAAAGACATCAAAACGTCCTCTATAGTGTGTCCCACATGGAATGGATGGTAAGGATCAGTAAGTGGCATGACAGGCGGTGAGGACCAGAGCAAAGGCTCACTGGTGGGGTCAAACGGTGCCACATGAAATGGTGAAGCAGAGGGTAACACAGGTGGAAACTGTGGCATGAAAGGAACAGACATCGGTACATGCCCAAAAGGATGGGCTGAAGAACCCTCTCCAGGCCTCGCTGGAGGTACAAACTGAGGGACCTGAAAAGAAAAATCAACATGTCGTGTATCAGGGATCTGAGGGGGAAAAGGTGGAACATCCTCATCAGCAGGTATCCAACCGTGCTGTGCATGCTCATCCGGTGGATCCATGTGGTCTGCAAACAGTGCGTGCTCAGGCTCAAGTGGAACGGGATCAAGTGGGGGAGCAACAAAAGGGTGAACAGGTGCAATGTGCTCAACAGGATGGTCAATAGGTACATCAGCAACAGGTGGATCGACATGATCGGCAGCAATAACATGATCACCCTCCAGATGATCATCGACAGGCGGGTCAGCTAGAACAGGCTCAACAGGGATGCCAGCATGTACGGGGTCATGCTCAGGCATAGGGTCTAGAGCAGCTGCCTGCTCAGGAGCCAAGGCAGGATCAGGGTCATCAAAAGCCATCTCGAAATCGAACTCGGGGTCAATAGGATCGACTGGGTCAGCTGGATCCTCCATGGGCTGATCCATCGGTATGAACTCTATATCATGATCCGGGTCGAATCCCGGAGGAAAGATAGGATCAGAATCCTCTATGTTATCATGGTCAAACGCAAAGCTGGGAATAGGGGCAACAGAGGATGCCTGGTCAGGATCCGAATCGTGTGCAAAGTGTTGTGCGCTCACCTCGTGAGATGGTGCGGATGCCACAGACTCAAAGGAGTCTGGGACCGGTGAATGCGCGGGTGAGTCCTCGGCAGGAGCATCAGCGATCATCAGAAGGTCGCCAGCGGGAAGAAGGGCTGCGTCCGGGATCTCATCTTCGATAGGCTCATCCTCAAACAGATCAATACCGCCGTCAGCCTCGGCGTCAAGAAGTAAGTCATATGCTGGATAAACGGCTAAGGGTATAGGAGCCGGAATCACTACTAGAGGTAGGTACTCAGCGGGAGGGCCATCTGCAGGCTCGTCAGCACCCTCGGGTAGTGCGAAGGGCTGGAAATCGTCATCGTCAGTGCTGGTGTAGTCAGACGTGTGCACCTCGTGCTCTGAGGATATGAGGTCATCAGATACTACAGGTATGGGTCCAGTGGTGTCCGAATCGCCGGTACCGGGCGAGTCCATGAGTCTGTAACATAAACACAAATATGCACAAATAATCAGTCACACAATCAAGTAATCACATAAGTCACCAAGTAAGGAATCACATAATCCTCCTAGTCCAACTAGCCTCCCAGTCTCCTAGACTGACATTCCTAGTCCCACTAGCCAAATTCTTCCCAGTCTCTAAGACTGCTCTATCATCCACCTCGACCTCCTAGATCGAGCCTCGGCCTCCATGACCGAGCCTCAGCCTTCATGACTGAGCCTACTCTTCCTAGTCTCACTAGCCATCTACCTCGATCTCTAAGATCGAGCCTCGGCCTCCAAGACCGAGCCTCAGCCTCCAAGACTGAGCCTAAAACAACAAACATCTACCTCGATCTCTAAGATCGAGCCTCGGCCTCCAAGACCGAGCCTCATCCTCCAAGACTAAGCCTAAAAATAATAAAATGTGCTTAACATGTGTTTGTAAAAACGTTTTGGATCTGGACTTAAGTGGTATGCAGTTGTCACACCCCGATTTCCACGTGTCTCACCGGTGGGCCCGGTGGGGGATTACCGTGACGATGTTGGCAACAATATAGTCAAACCACACAATTATATAATGCACAGCGGAAGCATAAGATAAATATATAAATTTCAACCTCTGATTGTAATATCAAAATGTATTACAGGGGTTGGATATATCCACAGTGGATCGTAATTAAAAGTAAAGTATTGTTCCATTAGATACTGCAATCAAGCTTGCGAGGCTTATCCCGACGCTAGGGAGCTAATACCAGCCAATTACGTTTAGGTACCTGCACTTAATCTTTTTTTGGGGATAATACGTCAGTTTACACTGGTAAATACATTCAACTGACACATTTGAAAATGTTTATTAAAATTGATTTGAATGCACAAGGCACAAACTCTTTTATAACTTGGGAAAATTCATAATGATCTTGTGAACGTTTTACATGTTCTTTTATGCGTTCAGTAGCCCGGGTCGTGCCGGGTTAAAGATTTATAGACACACCACGTTTGCGTAAAACCGTAGTATGAAAACCAACGGCTACGTCTTTTAATTTTAATGTCGACACTTTATACCGGGTGTACGCCTACACCGGGATGTCGATGGTCGTGGCCATTTCGTAAAATGATGCCGAGGATATCCGGGACAACGGTCATTAAACCCCCCAAAGGCTTATAAGCAACAAAACTGTTTAAATGAGCCGATCATATTTAATCAATTAACCACCTAAGCGATGGAATTATATAATGCTCAATCAAGCGGTATTAATATACCGTAACCCAAGCCCATATAGGGGAAATAAGTTAAAAGTATTTACCTTTGCAAGTATTAATCCTTAATTTAGATCAAGTCACCGATAGCTTTTACTGGGGCTCCTAATCTGGAACGAAGGTTTTAATTAACCTCTTAGAATCCTAACGGTCCTTGTATTAGCCGTAGCTTAAACCGGTTGATTCCGATATATAGATATGGTTAATTCGCACGAAAAGGCGAAAACCGAGAATGGAGTATGATTTGGACCCAACAAGTTCAGTGACTTGTTTTATATGGGTTTATAGTTCATACTCTGGATTTTGGGGTTCAAATAATATAATTTGACCCATATCGGCTATTGCACGAAAACTAGTTTCATGAGCCGTACCGTGTGCGCAAATAGGCGAAACGGTTAACCATAAGAGTCGTACGCTTATTTCCTAAGTCGATATGCCTTAAAAGTATTTTGGTATCAGTAGGATACCTTCCGTAATGCCCGTAACGAGTTTAAGTTTATATTATGCCCCGTAGGGGCTTTTCGGTCACTTTAAAGACTTTAAAAATGGCTTTTCGAGTTCTACAGGAAATCTGAGTTTCCCGAACAGCTTATAAAACTTAAAATACTTTATTTATTATTTAAAACCAGTGGCAATTGGAATCGGGTCAAAAGACCTTGTAGAACTCCCGTTTTGGTCAAAAAGGGCATATTCGGTATTTACCGAACCGTAGCCATAACCGCAGGTTATGAGCAAGGTAAAAATTATTAAAAATCTTTAAAATTCCCAAAATATTATTTTACCACAGTGGGTAAAAGTTTTGGTGACGAAAACTTGGGTTAGATGGGCGTTATGCTAATTGCGCCGTTAATTACAAAACTTTCTTAAAAGTGCGCCTTTTAGCATAACTCTCATTCTAGACCTCGGATTGACGTGAAACTTTTAAGGACATGCTTATAATTTAACAAGCAAGGTTTTGGTCCTTTCACGTGTCCGAAATACTCGTTTTAATTTTAAAAGGCCGTTACGGTCAACTTTTAGGCGAATGACGGAAATACGTAAAAGACTCGGATAACTCATGAACCGACCACAGAGGCGTATACCAACATGTGACCTGGTCTTAAGAGAGTCCTAAGGTATATTTATACCTCACTAAAACGGGTCAGAACTGAAGTCAAAGCAAAAGTCAAACTTTTGCGACTTTCGGCTCCGAACCGGTTCAATATAGTAAATGATCGATTCAAACGAGCGCAAACATGTTTATATACTTATTATCATGTTTTATGATTATCAAAACAGGTTCCATAACATATACATTACAGATTATGCATAAATCGCTAAAATAGCTTTCTGTTGACTTTTTAACCGCACGTTTGACTCGATAATTGACATAGTTAGAGTGGTGATCAGGGGGAACCATTTTAGAGGTTTAATACCCACATAAATACCAACTCATAACCATTTTTGATTCGTCATAAGACTGAATCATTTGCAAGATATTGCAATGACAACCGTTAGTTACGACGGTTGCGTTTATAGGCTAAAACTATGGAAATGCAAGGCCAACTTGGGTATGAACGACTTACAGAAGTGTGTTCTTGATTATAGAGCAGAAGAGAATGCTTGGAAGCACTTAGAATGATCAGAGAGGTGTTGTTTGATTTGTGTGAATGTTATGTGCCAAACTTGGCTATTTATAGCCAATGTCAAGCATGTATGATCATTACAACACCTACAACAGGTCAGGGGTGATGGGTAGATGTCCCCTAAGTGTTATGGGTCAAATGTAGGGTGCCCATGCTCCATTAATTGGTGTTTGATCGTTCAAAAGTTCCAAAAGCCAAGTAGTTACAACCATTCTGCATCTGGGCACTTTACGCGGCCCGCATGGGAGTTCCCATGCGTTTTAATGCGGGTCGCCTAAAGGTTAAGAAATCAGGCGAATTAGTGAGGAGGCTCGCGGCCCGCCTCGACTTATGTCTAAACCTTACGCGGGTCGCGTGAGGTTATATTTTCTGAATTTTTCAAATCTTTTATAATGATTACAGAATCGGGCCATTAATAACGAAATCTTTCGTAATGATTCACCTGACCTTTCGGTTCTGAAGGGGTAACTTTGCGGTTTGGCCCTCGGTTATTTACCGATAGGGGCCTCGTGTTAATTACCCGCATTATTAAGTCCCCGGTTTATTTATTAATTATATTGGAAAACCTTAACTTTCACTGTTGACGCTTTTAACCCTTCTTCTACGAATTCGATCGTAACTTTCTCGTTTCATATCGAAACTTCGCGAAATTCATATATATTATTTTAGTGAGGGTATAATACCGTTACAAAGTCTTTGGAACGTTAAAGGGTCACTCAGAGGTATTATTAAACATGTTGACACAGTTAACCCCTGTAGTTTGTAATCTCTCACTTTCTTCCGCGTTTTGTTTTTGTACGATCTATAATTTATTCGTTTAAAGGTTTAAGCATTATTTAGGGATACTATACAGTATATTTACCCTTGTTGACATTTATAACCCTCGAATTTATATACTTTCAAGGTTTGTCAAAATTAGTCCCTTATTTATTATGGACGCCACGTGTAATCAAATGACACGTGTTAACACATCATTGGACACAAAAATTCGAGGTGTTACATCCTCACCCCCTTAAAATAAATCTCGACCCGAGATTTACTCAAATAAATAGGGGTATTTTTCTTTCATTGTAGCTTCGACTTCCCACGTATATTCAGGACCTCTACGAGCATCCCATTTGACTTTTACAATCGGTACGTGCTTTCTGCGAAGCTTCTTCACCTGTCGATCTTCAATCGACAAAGGTTTTTCTATGAACTTTAAGCTCTCATCTATATGTACATCTGTGTGTGGAATCACCAACGACTCGTCGGCGAAGCACTTTTTGAGATTGCAGATGTGGAACACATTGTGAATTCCATTGAGCTCTTCAGGCAAGTTCAGTTTATAGGCAACTGATCCGACTCGTTCAATGACCTCAAAAGGACCTATGTACCTCGGACTTAGTTTACCTTTCTTGCCGAAACGCATCACTCCTTTCCAGGGTGATACCTTAAGCAACACCTTTTCACCTACCTCGAAGTGAAGATCCTTTCGCTTTGGATCGGCATAGCTTTTCTGCCTATCACGGGCAGCCTTGAGACGTTCCCGGATCTGGACAATCTTGTCCGTCGTCTGGAAAACAATCTCTGGTCCCGATAATTGGACCTCTCCTACTTCCGCCCAACAAACAGGCGATCTGCATTTCCTACCATATAATGCCTCGAAAGGCGCAGCCTTTATGCTGGTGTGGTAGCTATTATTGTAGGAGAATTCGATCAGGGGTAGGTTTTTATCCCAGTTACCACCTAGATCGATCGCACATGCACGAAGCATGTCTTCTAGCGTTTGGATAGTACGCTCACTTTGGCCGTCCGTCTGGGGATGGTAAGCCGTACTAAAGTTTAAACGCGTGCCCAAAGATTGCTGGAAACTTTTCCAGAAGTGAGATGTGTATCTAGTATCCCTGTCGGAGATAATAGACACAGGTATGCCGTGTAAGGCTACAATCTAATCAACATAAAGTTGGGCTAACATATCGGAGCTATACGTCTCCTTGATGGGTAGAAAGTGAGCTGATTTAGTCAGCCTATCGACTATGACCCATATTGTATCGTTTCCTTTCCTGGTCTTGGGTAACTTGGTTATGAAGTCCATAGTTACGCATTCCCACTTCCACTCGGGAAGTTCAGGCTGTTGCAGCAAGCCAGACGGCTTTTGCTGCTCGGCTTTGACTTGAGCACAAGTCAAGCACTTTGCTACATGGGCGGCTACAGACTTTTTCAAGCCTATCCACCAATAATTTGCCTTTAAGTCTTGGTACATCTTATCAGCACCAGGATGGACTGAGTATTTCGAACTATGGGCTTCCTGGAGAACAACATCACGTAGTCCTCCGTAAATCGGAACCCATATACGTCCGTTCAGCCTAAGAATTCCATCCTTGCTAAGAGTCAACTGCTCCTCAGTTACTCCCAGCTTTTCATTAGGATAATTAGCTTCCAACACAGCCTCACGCTGCGCAGCTAATATTCTTTCCATCAAATTATTTTTAACTTCAATGCTCTTGGCATTGATTCGAATGGGTTTTACCCTTTCTTTCCTGCTCAATGCATCGGCGACTACATTCGCCTTACCGGGATGGTACCTGATTTCACAGTCATAATCATTCAGGGTTTCCATCCAGCGGCGTTGCCTCATGTTCAACTCTTTCTGGTTGAACAGGTGCTGGAGGCTTTTGTGATCAGAATAAATCACAAATTTAATGCCATAAAGGTAATGCCTCCACAACTTAAGTGCAAATACTACGGCACCCAACTCCAAATCATGGGTGGTGTAATTCTTTTCATGCACCTTTAATTGCCTTGAAGCATAGGCAATCACCTTGCCCTTCTGCATAAGCACACACCCCATGCCTGTGTGTGATGCATCGCAGTAAACTACGAATTCATCTGTACCCTCAGGTAAGGTCAACACAGGTGCGTTGCTTAGCTTTTGCTTCAGTATTTCGAAGGACTCTTGCTGCTTTGGGCCCCAAATGTACTTTTCTTTCTTCTTGGTCAAGGAAGTCAAGGGCGCAGCAATCCTTGAAAAATTTTCAATAAATCTTCGGTAGTATCCTGCTAACCCCAGGAAACTACGAATCTCGGTAGGCGTCTTTGGCTCTTGCCAGTTCATGACCGCCTCTACCTTAGCGGGATCCACTTGGATACCACGCTCACTCACAACGTGTCCTAAAAACTGAACTTCTCGTAGCCAGAATTCACATTTCGAGAATTTGGCGTAGAGTTTCTCACGTTGTAGTAATTCGAGAATGCAACGGAGGTGCTTCTCGTGGTCAGCTTGGTTCTTGGAATAGATAAGGATATCGTCAATGAAGACTATGACGAATTTGTCCAAGTACGGCTTGCACACGCGATTCATGAGATCCATGTACGCAGCCGGTGCATTTGTGAGCCCAAAAGGCATCACTAGGAACTCGTAATGACCATAGCGAGTCCTAAATGCAGTCTTGTGTACATCTTCATCTCTGACCCTTAGTTGATGATAACCCGACCTTAAGTCGATCTTGGAGAAGTAGCTTGCTCCTTGCAGCTGATCGAATAGATCATCGATCCTTGGTAAAGGATATCTATTCTTTATAGTAACTTTATTTAGTTCTCTATAGTCGATGCACAACCGCATCGATCCGTCCTTCTTCTTTACAAATAGGACAGGAGCTCCCCAGGGAGATGAACTAGGTCTGATAAAATCTTTCGCCAGCAGTTCATCCAACTGGGTCCTCAGTTCTTTCATTTCCGTCGGAGCTAATCTGTAAGGTGCTCTGGCTATCGGAGCTGCTCCAGGGATGATGTCAATTCTGAACTCCACTTGTCTATCTGGTGGCAAACCAGGTAGTTCTTCAGGAAAAACCTCGGGGTATTCAGAAATGACAGGAAGATCCTCGATCTTCGGCTTTGGTTCTTCAATTATCACCTGAGCCATGTAAATTACACAGCCTCTGTTCAAACACCTTGAAGCTTTCAGCATAGATACGTCTTCTGGCAATCCGTAGTGCGTATCCCCTCGAATGGTAAGAGATTCACCACTCGGAGTCTTTAAGACTATTTGTCTCTTGCCACAAATGATTTGGGCCTGGTTATGGGATAACCAGTCCATGCCTAGCACGATGTCAAAACCCGCAAGTTTGAAAGGAAGTAGAGATAAAGGAAAAGAATGGTTCCTAATGGATATTTCACATCCTTCTAGAACGGTAGAGACGGTTTCTATCGTGCCGTCTGCTAACTCTACCTCGTATTTCACGTCAAGGGTTTTGATTGGCATATTTAGTAGTTGGCAAAATTTCTGGTCTACAAAGGACTTATCAGCGCCAGAATCGAACAGTACTCTTGCAAATATATTATTTACGAGAAAAGTACCTGTAAGCACATTGTCGTCCTTAACCGCTTCCTTTGCATCCAAGCGAAAAACTCTCGCATTCGACTTCTTCGTCTCTTCCGCCTTCTTGGCATACTTCGGGCAATTACTCTTTATGTGCCCCTTTTCGTTACAATTAAAGCAGGTTGCATCCTTTATCTTTTTGCACTCCACTGTCTTATGATCCTTGGACTTGCATAGCCCACAGGATGGAGTCTTTTGTTGCGACTGTGAACCAGACGCAAACCTACACTTCCCGGAGTGAGGTTTCTTGCAGACCTTGCAGTGAGGTCTTCCATCAGCTTGCCCCTCCTTCTTTGCCTCCGACCCTCTCTTGCCTTCACCGTTTCCACGGTGCTTTTTCCCAGACTTTCGTGAGGTATCATCCTCACGCTTTCGCTTTTCAGCCTCCTTGCTCCTTTGTGCCCTCAGACGGACAGCATCAAGTGTAAGAGACAAGGAGAGGTCAGTAACTGACCTGAAGGTCGTCGGCCTAGAGGCCTTTACGCTGGCCTTGATCGCCGGCTCTAAGCCCCCAATGAAACGGGCAATCCTTCTAGGTTCTGGTGTCACAAGATATGGCACCAGGCGTGACATAGTGTTAAAACTTGTCAGATATGCTTGACAATCCAGGTTTGTCATCACTAGTGAGACAAAATCAGCCTCAATCTTCTCAACCTCGTGCTGAGGGCAGTAGTTTTCTTTTATGAGGGTAATAAATTCCTCCCATGTCATTTTATACAAAGCAGACTTACCAGATGCCTGCACCAACGCCCTCCACCATGCCAGGGCCTCGCCCTTAAAAGACTGGGACACATACTTCACCACGTCCCTCGCTGCACACCCGCTGATGTCCACAATAGTGTCCATCTCGTCTAGCCAGGTGATACAGTCAACCACACCTTTCTCCCCTGTAAATTCACGGGGCTTGCATGATACAAAGTATTTGTAGGTGCAACCCTTAGCACTGGACGCATCAGTATATTCTCTCTCGCGATGAACGCTGTGCTCAGTAGACGAATGTTTGTCGTCATCTTTCTTGGGTTCAGAGGGTGGTTTGGAGTGTGTCTTTGGTTTAGAGGGTGGTTTTGACACAGTTCTGCCTTGAGACTCAGTATTTTGACGATCAATAGCTGCCTGGACAGCATTGTTAATCAGAGCCTTCAGTTGTGCGCCTGTCAAATGCACTGACGCATTGTCATAGTCATCTTCGTTTGTGTGGCTGTTTTCTCCGTTGGGATCCGCCATTGTAACTTGAATCTGTTACAGAAGATAACAAAATTTTATTTAGGAGATTATTATATAATTGTCTTTTAGGACAATTTGTCAACCATGGTACAGAGACCATATTCGGTTAACTTATTCACTCATTACATATTAGGATCTGAATATATCCTATTTCAACTATATAAATAGTATTGGCGGCATAAAGCCTAATCATGATGATGTTTTATAATATTAGCCGAGATTCCAGAGAATCAAAGGCATAGAGAGTTGAACCGTAGTTCTTTTATCTCTTTCTGACAGAGAGTCATAGACTACCACTGCCTTTTGTCTTTATAAGACAATTATTATGGCCCATAGGCGCTACACCTCTAATGGATGTCTTAATATGGTTGGCCCGTAGGCGCTACATCACTAATGGATGTTTTAATAATATTGGCCCGTAGGCACTACATCACTAATGGATGTTTTAATAATATTGGCCCGTAGGCACTACATCACTAATGGATGTTTTAATAATTCTGGCCCGTAGGCACTGCATCACTAATGGATGTTTTAATAGTTCTGGCCCGTAGGCACTGCATCACTAATGGATGTTTTTATAATACTGGCCCGTAGGCATTGCATCACTAATGGACGTCTTTAATATTGATCACCTTCATTGGTGATTTAACCCACGATTTATAAATCATTTAGTTGGGTTTGAAATCCTTTAAAGGATTATTGTATAGGAATGACGTGCGTGATTATAACGAATCACATCTGCCATGAATGTTAACATGCGTACAGAGGTTAACAGGGAATCAGAATCTTTTCAGTTAGGTCGTACCATCTTGACTAGATCTTAAAAGACCCCAAGCTAGGTTTCACCTTTTAAGATTCTTTATTTAGGCAGATCAATATAAAAGGAATGGTTTTGATTTATTTTTATATTAAAACAAAACTCATAACATACATTCCAAAATCTCAAATACAATTACATATTGCCCTAAACGGGTCTTTCAGATAATACATACCTCCATAGAGGTTTTAAAATAAGTGACAAGTCCACGCAGGGACTAATATAAGATAGGTGTCCATGCAAGGACTAAAGATAAGTCCACGTAGGGACTGAAATACGATAAGTTGTCCACACAGGGACTTATTTCAAAATAGAAATTACATTCGTATAACTATTAAGGGCTAGTGGTCACGTTTCTTCTTTTTGCCCTTTAGTAGGTTCGCCAAGCCCTTGAGAAATCCTCGGTGGCTCTTCTTTTCTTCCTCGAACTCTCTCTCCACTCGATCTAGTCGATGGAGTATTTCTTCCTGTTCAGGAGGAGAAAATCGTGGTTGTGGCGCTTGATGCGGAACGGGAGGTCTGGGAGGTATTGGATACCCATGAGTTGAGTAATCCGGTGGTCCCATGTTTCCATGTGCTCCGTCAGGGTAGCGCGCATTATATCTAGCCGACACCACATATGGGTCGCGCTCATAGCCGTAGTTGTATTGTGCTTGTGACGGTTCAAACGGGTTGTAAGCCGTTGGACCTGTGTAAGCTGGTATGGGTTGGTCATACCCAAACGGTGGCGAATTTCGTGCTGTAGGTGCGGAGTTCGCTTCCTGTATAGGACTTGAAGGTCCTTCTTCTTGTAGCGGCGGATAGTGGCTACTACTAGAATGTCGAGGAGTACTGAAATGCATACCTCCTCCTCCTCGTGTAGACATACGAGCATTTGTCCTCCTACGCCTCGGCGGATCAGGTATTACTGGTTGTGCCGGCGGCGGAGGTGGTGGCGTAACTGCCTCAAAGCGTGAATCCTCAGAGGGATCCTGTGGATGTCTCGGTTGCGATGTCTGATGAGATGGTGTGTTGTACCACTCATGTCGGTCAAACAAGGCCATAAAGCTGTCTGGGCCTTGATACTGCGGACCATGATATGAAGATCCATCAGATACTTCTATCGGATGCGTGGGCGTACCACGAGCTGGTTCAGTTGGATCCTCATCTTCCTCCATGGGATCTTCAGAAAAATGGTCTTGTGGCCCTAGTGGAACAAAACCTGAAGGTTCCTGTATGTAGTCAGCCGGATTAAACTGAGCTACGTAGTATGGAGTAGGGTCGTCATAATTCCGGTGCGAAACCGAACGTTGTAGAGGTATGAAGGAAGGTTGTGGGTTATTGGGATTATTTTCTGAATCTGGCCCAAAGGAGTGCCGGTAGGATGGCGTCGAGCTGTGCGAAGTGGAATGCCTCGCGGGTTCGTAGAGATCTCTTCGTCGTTGTGGCTCTTCGCTTCGTGTCATCGAAGGATGTCTTGTACCAGATGGTCCAGCTTCTTGATCGTGATGTGTCACGATTTCTCCTCGGCCTCTTCGTCCCCTTCCTCTTCCTCGGAATATAACGGGTGGCATTTTCCAGCTCCAAAACTTATTAAAAATCAAATCGAAAATAAAGACAAAAAGGAGTATTAATCCGAGTTTGTCCTAAGTTCTTGTCTAGACTCAAGTATGTGCAATTGTGTCACTGAGATTAAACACAATAGGGTAGTGTTTAATTCACTCAATGTTGGCTCTGATACCAACCTGTCACACCCCGATTTCCACGTGTCTCACCGGTGGGCCCGGTGGGGGATTACCGTGACGATGTTGGCAACAATATAGTCAAACCACACAATTATATAATGCACAGCGGAAGCATAAGATAAATATATAAATTTCAACCTCTGATTGTAATATCAAAATGTATTACAGGGGTTGGATATATCCACAGTGGATCGTAATTAAAAGTAAAGTATTGTTCCATTAGATACTGCAATCAAGCTTGCGAGGCTTATCCCGACGCTAGGGAGCTAATACCAGCCAATTACGTTTAGGTACCTGCACTTAATCTTTTTTTGGGGAAAATACGTCAGTTTACACTGGTAAATACATTCAACTGACACATTTGAAAATGTTTATTAAAATTGATTTGAATGCACAAGGCACAAACTCTTTTATAACTTGGGAAAATTCATAATGATCTTGTGAACGTTTTACATGTTCTTTTATGCGTTCAGTAGCCCGGGTCGTGCCGGGTTAAAGATTTATAGACACACCACGTTTGCGTAAAACCGTAGTATGAAAACCAACGGCTACGTCTTTTAATTTTAATGTCGACACTTTATACCGGGTGTACGCCTACACCGGGATGTCGATGGTCGTGGCCATTTCGTAAAATGATGCCGAGGATATCCGGGACAACGGTCATTAAACCCCCCAAAGGCTTATAAGCAACAAAACTGTTTAAATGAGCCGATCATATTTAATCAATTAACCACCTAAGCGATGGAATTATATAATGCTCAATCAAGCGGTATTAATATACCGTAACCCAAGCCCATATAGGGGAAATAAGTTAAAAGTATTTACCTTTGCAAGTATTAATCCTTAATTTAGATCAAGTCACCGATAGCTTTTACTGGGGCTCCTAATCTGGAACGAAGGTTTTAATTAACCTCTTAGAATCCTAACGGTCCTTGTATTAGCCGTAGCTTAAACCGGTTGATTCCGATATATAGATATGGTTAATTCGCACGAAAAGGCGAAAACCGAGAATGGAGTATGATTTGGACCCAACAAGTTCAGTGACTTGTTTTATATGGGTTTATAGTTCATACTCTGGATTTTGGGGTTCAAATAATATAATTTGACCCATATCGGCTATTGCACGAAAACTAGTTTCATGAGCCGTACCGTGTGCGCAAATAGGCGAAACGGTTAACCATAAGAGTCGTACGCTTATTTCCTAAGTCGATATGCCTTAAAAGTATTTTGGTATCAGTAGGATACCTTCCGTAATGCCCGTAACGAGTTTAAGTTTATATTATGCCCCGTAGGGGCTTTTCGGTCACTTTAAAGACTTTAAAAATGGCTTTTCGAGTTCTACAGGAAATCTGAGTTTCCCGAACAGCTTATAAAACTTAAAATACTTTATTTATTATTTAAAACCAGTGGCAATTGGAATCGGGTCAAAAGACCTTGTAGAACTCCCGTTTTGGTCAAAAAGGGCATATTCGGTATTTACCGAACCGTAGCCATAACCGCAGGTTATGAGCAAGGTAAAAATTATTAAAAATCTTTAAAATTCCCAAAATATTATTTTACCACAGTGGGTAAAAGTTTTGGTGACGAAAACTTGGGTTAGATGGGCGTTATGCTAATTGCGCCGTTAATTACAAAACTTTCTTAAAAGTGCGCCTTTTAGCATAACTCTCATTCTAGACCTCGGATTGACGTGAAACTTTTAAGGACATGCTTATAATTTAACAAGCAAGGTTTTGGTCCTTTCACGTGTCCGAAATACTCGTTTTAATTTTAAAAGGCCGTTACGGTCAACTTTTAGGCGAATGACGGAAATACGTAAAAGACTCGGATAACTCATGAACCGACCACAGAGGCGTATACCAACATGTGACCTGGTCCTAAGAGAGTCCTAAGGTATATTTATACCTCACTAAAACGGGTCAGAACTGAAGTCAAAGCAAAAGTCAAACTTTTGCGACTTTCGGCTCCGAACCGGTTCAATATAGTAAATGATCGATTCAAACGAGCGCAAACATGTTTATATACTTATTATCATGTTTTATGATTATCAAAACAGGTTCCATAACATATACATTACAGATTATGCATAAATCGCTAAAATAGCTTTCTGTTGACTTTTTAACCGCACGTTTGACTCGATAATTGACATAGTTAGAGTGGTGATCAGGGGGAACCATTTTAGAGGTTTAATACCCACATAAATACCAACTCATAACCATTTTTGATTCGTCATAAGACTGAATCATTTGCAAGATATTGCAATGACAACCGTTAGTTACGACGGTTGCGTTTATAGGCTAAAACTATGGAAATGCAAGGCCAACTTGGGTATGAACGACTTACAGAAGTGTGTTCTTGATTATAGAGCAGAAGAGAATGCTTGGAAGCACTTAGAATGATCAGAGAGGTGTTGTTTGATTTGTGTGAATGTTATGTGCCAAACTTGGCTATTTATAGCCAATGTCAAGCATGTATGATCATTACAACACCTACAACAGGTCAGGGGTGATGGGTAGATGTCCCCTAAGTGTTATGGGTCAAATGTAGGGTGCCCATGCTCCATTAATTGGTGTTTGATCGTTCAAAAGTTCCAAAAGCCAAGTAGTTACAACCATTCTGCATCTGGGCACTTTACGCGGCCCGCATGGGAGTTCCCATGCGTTTTAATGCGGGTCGCCTAAAGGTTAAGAAATCAGGCGAATTAGTGAGGAGGCTCGCGGCCCGCCTCGACTTATGTCTAAACCTTACGCGGGTCGCGTGAGGTTATATTTTCTGAATTTTTCAAATCTTTTATAATGATTACAGAATCGGGCCATTAATAACGAAATCTTTCGTAATGATTCACCTGACCTTTCGGTTCTGAAGGGGTAACTTTGCGGTTTGGCCCTCGGTTATTTACCGATAGGGGCCTCGTGTTAATTACCCGCATTATTAAGTCCCCGGTTTATTTATTAATTATATTGGAAAACCTTAACTTTCACTGTTGACGCTTTTAACCCTTCTTCTACGAATTCGATCGTAACTTTCTCGTTTCATATCGAAACTTCGCGAAATTCATATATATTATTTTAGTGAGGGTATAATACCGTTACAAAGTCTTTGGAACGTTAAAGGGTCACTCAGAGGTATTATTAAACATGTTGACACAGTTAACCCCTGTAGTTTGTAATCTCTCACTTTCTTCCGCGTTTTGTTTTTGTACGATCTATAATTTATTCGTTTAAAGGTTTAAGCATTATTTAGGGATACTATACAGTATATTTACCCTTGTTGACATTAATAACCCTCGAATTTATATACTTTCAAGGTTTGTCAAAATTAGTCCCTTATTTATTATGGACGCCACGTGTAATCAAATGACACGTGTTAACACATCATTGGACACAAAAATTCGAGGTGTTACAGCAGTAAAAATGTTTTCGTGAGAGCCCTAGTGATCATAGTCTAGACTCGAGAAGGAATCCTAGTTTGCTATGATCAGAGCTCTGATACCAAGCTGTCACACCCTGGCTTTGCGGAAGCGTGGTTAATTTGGTGTGACTTCTTAATACCATAGCTTAATCATAACAAAGCTATATGAATTAAAAACATGCAAGATCATCCATTAAGTTTTAAAAACCAAATACAATACCATTGTCTTGACGGGAAAACACCTTAATAACCATAACATTGTTCAACAAACAAACAAAACATTAATATGGTTTAAAGACTGTGACTTGTCCAGGAAAGAGTCACATTCCCTAAACCCCGGATGACCTCGGAAACTAGTGCAGCGGGAAAACGTGCCATACCGTGCCAGATCTTTAATTCCCTGAAATACATGTAAGTTGAAAAATCAACAATAATGTTGAGCGAGTTCATGTGTAAGTGAGTAAATAAACATTTGTAGTTATCAAAATCCTGGTATGTAGCAAATAAGGAAAAAGAGATCACCAATGGTTTGCAAGGCCATTGATACGTGTGAAGTGCAAGTAGGAAGACTCAACCCTTGCGATTTTGCGTCGGGGCACAAAGTCACCCCGAGGTCCGTTATGCTGGACCTGGGGTTGGGCTCGCTACACCCAGATAGATCTACTGCTTACGTCCCTCGGTCCTACAATGAGGATTAATGGCCTCCAGTTCCCGCTTACCCACTCACATGATCTAAGTAGTAACCCTCCTTACGCTAACCATACCATGTAAAAAGTACTCATAATCATAGTAACATGTATTTCATCCCCGCAGTTTAGAAAACTGAAAACAGTTAAGAGAAAAGGGGGACATGAACTCACAGTCGGTGCGTCTCTACCAAGTACTCCAAATCAGGCGGCTGTGCAACGACCTACATGTGCTAATTCTATTAGACGGACGGCCGTGCCTTAGCTTTATAGTTTAAGTTTTTGGGAAATAGTTAGACAACTATTTCGGGTTTACTTTTCGTATGTACTTGGTAGTTAATCTCCTTCCCAAGGATGGGGGATTTAATACATGTGCGTTCAAATTATATCATTAAGTCTCACTTAATATATTTTTACTTCTAATTCCAAAATATAAATATTTTTCTCAAAAATATTATATTTTCTTTTCACATAATATTCCCCAAAAATAATACGTTGATAAAATACGCGTTCGTAAATATTTCCGCATAAAGCGTAAGTTACGTTTTATCATTCGTGTGGTAATAGTAATTACCGGTGTAACTTATATAATTATCGTAGAGGCATTCGTATTACTTTGGATCTGTTAACGTTCGTAAATATTATTTTTACTCTAAAAATAATATTTATGTATTTTTTACATAATAATCATAAACAGTGTGGTGAAAATATATTTACCGAATATATATTTATCACGTTTAGTTTTGTGAAAATCCCACCTCCGATATTTTGTAAATAAAGTCATGGCGAAATTTATATTTCGAAAACATGTCAAAAATAATTCCAACACTTGTAGTGTAAACATTTCTAAGTGTTAGGTTTTTAGAAAAATTTCGCCAGAGTTTCCTCTGTAACTGGAGGTGGCCACGCTTTTAAGCGTATCATTTTCTTTTACAAAATTAATTTCAACAACCTCTTTAATCAATCAAATAATTTCCGACACATCAAACTAGTCGACAAGTATGTAAATCGCATAATCGCATGAACTTGTAGTTTTTCCGAAAACTATAGTGTAAATCCCATTATATTTTGTGGATCTTTATATAAAGTAGATCGATCTCGTAAAAACCTCGTTTTTAAAGTAAATCCATCTTTACAACTTCTCGTCATCTTTTACAAAGTTTGTTATTTTGTCGAACCTTTCATTTCACAAGTGTCTACACACTTGTGGTTTATAAAAATCATACTTGTTAGTGTAAGATCCGTCTTTTAGAAAACATGATTTCTTTGATATGTGGTTCTTTGAAAATACCATTTGTACATACGTAGATCCGTTAGTTTCAAACACTATTTTACAAGTAAAAATACTTTTACACAAGTTCATGTTTTTCGTGTGGTAGAGTTTCACCTTTTAACCCTTGTCTCATTCAAAACAAGCTTATGTCAAGATCCATGATCTTAACCAAACCGGGTTAAATGGTGATCCGAGCTACCACAACGTAGATCTGGTCTAGGTAATCACAAATTTCAGTTACTACAACTTTTACACAACTTACGTGCTATTAACCAACAATATTCATGTTTTTAGTAGACTTTTATGCTTCAAATGGTAAGTTTCCGCATTTCAACCGTTACATAACTTATTAACCACTTTAGAATAGTTCGAGAGTGTGTTTTAAGTATTATACCTCTAGCTCAAGGCTAGGGAAGAATCTATGCGAAAAAGAGGTGGATAAAAGCGAGATAGAGAGGTCCTTCGTCTTCCGTTTGCTCCAAGACTCCTCGTATGCGACCCTTAACACTTGTATGGTGTTGGAACTTGCAAGATGGAAGCCGAAAATGGATGGAGAGGGGGAGGGGGGTTCGGCCGTGAGTTAGAGCAAGAGGGGAGAGAAATTTTGGGTGGTGAAATGTGAAGTGATTATCTCATGTGCCAACTTATGTTACTTATAGGCAAAATCTAATGTTTTTAACCATTGGGTTGGATGTTCTCTAGATTTGAGACATCATGTAATATTATAATCAAGAAATGGTACAAGACTAGTTACATGGGGACCGAATCGGCCCAAGGGGGGGGGGGTAAGCTAGTTCGATTCCAACTAGAGGTTAAGTATTAGTTAGGTTAAACCAAGTTAGATTTAGGGGTTAACTTGGTTAGTGGGGTGATGTGTTCTATAGCGGGTGTTAGGGTATTCGGGGACCCTAACTGGCTCAGAAAAAGACCAATAATGTTTATGGCAAGACTTTTATGTTCCGGGTAAAGTCCGGTTGTTCGGTTGGATAGTAATCCGTTAAAGCGCTTAATAAAGCTTTTAAGTGTCGTAAATACCATTTTTAGTGACACAACTTATTTCCCAAAGTGTCAGGAATATTTCCTCATGTTTTGGCACTTTATTAGTTAGCCAGAGGCTGAAATGTTAATTAAAGTGTCGTGTTTTGTGCTCAGTGTACGTTTTAGGCACATCCAATCACTGTAACTTATTCCTAGAGACGCAGTTCTACATCCCTTGTATCCCTACACTAACTATGGGTGTAGTAAAATATTTCTGGCTCATACAGGCCTTAGAGGCAGTGTCTGCCTGATGCTGGCTTTATCAGCATGTTCAATAGGTTATCCGTTCATAGTGCTACTATGCTTTTGTGCATCATGTTTGTCACTAAAGTTCAGCATGTAAATAATGTAGTGACAGAAATCAAAGTATGATGCAGATATGTTCAAGTATCAACAGTCAAGTAGCAGTTCACCAGTAATTTCAAGTAAGCACAGTAATTAAGCAGCAATTAATTATTAATTAAATCGTACGGATACCTGGTTTAGTGAGGGTTGTCACAGGTTACTCGTTTAACCTTGCACATATCTATACATATCATCTGATGTTATCGTTTTTCAAATGGTTTACAAAGCAAGACAAATTACAAGGTTCATGACTGACTGTTATTAAACATTTCTTTAAACTCAAGTCATGAATCCCACTTTCACAAAACCTATGTATCTCACAGGCATTTTTATGCTGACGTACCTACTTTCACATGTGTTTTCAGGAGCTATTCCATAGGATGATGATCATGACACTAGGGCGGACCTGTGCCTTAGAGACTAAAACTGAAGATAGACTTAGTTAACGATGTTATAAACTCTTTGTTTTCCTGTTTAAGACAATGTACTACCCTTGTTTAATAAATAAAATGTAACTTTAATTTCCATGGTTGTATAACAATTAATTCTGTCCACAACACTCCCCGACGTTTTCCGCCGCGGTTGCATGTTACACGCGGTCGGGGTGTGACACTTACACAATAGGTCAACACGCTCAGCAACCAGTTTGCATTTTCAAGAATTTCATGGACTGTCGTCCTAGCACGTTCGGTGGCACGGAGGGAGCAGTGAGACTCCTCCATTGGTTTGAAAAGCTCGAGTCTGTGTTCGAGATGTGTGAATGCCCTGAGGCTCGCAGGGTGAAGTACCCCACTGGTACTCTAGAAGGAATTGCGCTGACTTGGTGGAACGCGCAAGTTCAGATTTTAGGGCTGGCAGCTGCTAACGCCACCCCTTGGAATGATTTTAATGAACTCATCAAACGAGAATACTGCACACGTGATGACATCCACAAGTTGGAAGTGGAGCTTTATCATCTGAAAATGACAGGGTCGGAAATTGAAGCTTATACGAAGCGGTCAAACGAGCTGGCCATCTTGTGTCCAACTATGGTGGACCCTCTAGTCAAGCGCATTGAGTTGTACCTCAAGGGGTTAGCACCAGAAATTCAGAGCTATGTGACATCGGCTAACCTCAATAATATCCAAGACATTCAACGCCTTGCTCATCGCCTCACGGATCAGGCAGTGGATCAGAACAGGCTGCCTAAGCGCATCAGCGTTACTACTACCGCTACCACTTCAGCTACTCCTGCTACTCCCAGTGACAACAAGAGAAAAAGGGAGGGGGATTCCAGCAAG
Source organism: Helianthus annuus (assembly GCF_002127325.2). NCBI lineage: Eukaryota > Viridiplantae > Streptophyta > Magnoliopsida > Asterales > Asteraceae > Helianthus > Helianthus annuus. The sequence goes on from NC_035446.2 coordinate 16,700,028, forward strand.
GGTTCAGCTACAGTTCAGTCTCAGGTTCAGCAGCAAAAGACTGACCACTACCAGAGTCCCAGTCAGCAGTCTTCTGATAGTCGCGGGCAGAGAGTTTATCACTGAAATCACCCCAGGTGCAACAACTGTAACAGACACCACAGTGGCCAGTGCAACAAGGGTCGTTGTCAGAGGTGTCTCAAGATGGGTCATGCGGCCAAGGATTGTAGGAGCCCACGGCCTGTGACTCAGAATCAGCAGCAGCAGCAAACACCGCAGAATCAGCAACAGGGCAACAAGGGATGTTTTCATTGTGGCGCTGAAGGTCACTTCAAAAGACACTGCCCTCAGTTAAACCAAAACCAGAACAGCAACAATAACCAAGGCAACGGAAACAACAACGGTGGGAACAACAACGGCAACGAAGCTAGGGGACGTGCATTTGTGCTGGGGCAGTGTGATGCCAGGAATGATCCCAACGTAGTTATGGGTAAGTTTCTTCTCGACTACTTTTATGTTACTGTATTATTTGATTCGGGTGCGGATACCAGTTATATGTCACTAAAAGTTAGCCAAATGTTAAAACGTGCACCAACTCCCTTAAACACCAAACATGTCGTAGAGTTAGCTAACGGTAAAAGTTTAGAGGCCACGCACATAGTTCAAGGTTGTAATCTTATCCTCGCTGGTCAAACTTTCTCTATCGATCTTATCCCTATAGTTCTGGGTAGTTTCGACATCGTTATTGGTATGGATTGGTTATCCCAACAACAAGCAGAGATCTTATGCAAGGAAAAGATAGTTCGTATTCCCCGTTCTGGCAAAGAACCTCTCGATGTTCAAGGTGACAAGAGTGGTGCTGTGGTTGGCATCATCTCCTTCCTGAAGGCTCAGAAATGTTTACGATGTAGGACCGGTTTTGACGTCGTTCGATTGCGTAACGAACGTTTCACGTGCGGAATCCGTGAACGTGCGTGACCGAACACACAATAACGTACTAGTAACGAGAATCTATTGAAAGATATGACAAATCCGGTACAAGATTCACGTTTACAACGACTTTCTCTCTCTAGACTTTCTCTCTCTAAACTTGAATCACCAAATGTACAAATGAGAGCTAAAGTCTTCACAAGTCTTCCAAGCCTTTACAACTTATGACATAACTCTCCTATTTATATGTCATTGGAATTAATGAGATTTCTCATTAATTACCAAAATGACACCTTGCTAATTTTATCTACATGTGACATTATGAGCTTGATTTCTTCCGGCTTTTCACTACGACACGAATTGACGAAGGCGATAGACAATAAATGCATCAACAAACTCCCCCTTGGATATTGCCGCAGTCAATTCGTAGTTAAACTCGTAGTGGCTTGTCTTTCTTTAACTAAGACTCGAACGAGGATGTAGTCGACAGACAACTGCACCAACATACGAAAGGGTCACATAGCCATTTTGGCACTAGTTACTGATGCATCAACGAAAGAGAAAAGAATAGAGGATATCCCAGTTGTACGCGATTTTCCTTAAGTGTTTCCTGAAGATTTACCTGGGCTAACGCCTCATCGCCAGGTCGAATTCCAGATTGAACTAGCTCCTGGAGCAGCACCTATAGCTCGTGCACCATATCGATTAGCTCCAACTAAACTGGAAGAGCTGTCTAAGAAATTGCAAGAGCTCTTGGATAAGGGCTTTATTCGTCCTAGCTCTTCGCCTTGGGGAGCTCCAGTGTTATTCGTGAAAAAGAAGGACGGTACTTTCAGGATGTGCATAGATTACCGCGAACTAAACAAGGTGACAGTGAAGAACCGCTACCCTCTGCCGCGTATTGATGACTTATTCGACCAGTTGCAAGGGTCGAGCTACTACTCCAAGATTGACCTGAGGTCAGGTTACCATCAGCTGAGAGTCCGGGATGAGGACGTCTCTAAGACAGCATTCAGAACTAGCTACGGCCACTACGAGTTTCTAGTCATGCCATTCGGGCTAACGAACGCGCCTGCAGTCTTCATGGATCTTATGAACAGAGTGTGCAAGCCTTATTTAGACAAGTTTGTGATTGTCTTCATCGACGACATCCTGATCTATTCCAAGAGTCAGGAGGAACACGAGCAGCATTTGCGACTTATCCTGGAACTTCTTCGAAAGGAACAACTGTACGCCAAGTTTTCAAAATGCGACTTTTGGCTTCGTGAAGTCCACTTTCTAGGCCATGTGGTAAACAAGGATGGGATCCATGTTGATCCATCCAAGGTAGATTCGATTAGGAACTGGCCTGCACCGCGTACACCAACGGAACTACGCCAATTCTTGGGTTTGGCGGGTTACTACAGACGATTCATTAAAGACTTCTCAAAGATTGCACAACCGCTTACTCTACTGACACAAAAAGGTGTTACCTATCGTTGGGGTAATCCCTAGGAAACCGCTTTTCAGCACTTAAAGGATAGACTATGCAGCGCACCTATTCTTTCATTGCCAGAGGGCACGGACGATTTTGTGGTCTACTGCGACGCATCGATACAGGGGCTTGGTTGTGTATTAATGCAACGGGATAAAGTTATAGCTTACGCTTCGCGCCAACTCAAAGTTCATGAACGGAACTACACTACACATGATTTAGAACTTGGAGCTGTTGTTTTCGCGCTTAAGATATGGCGACACTACCTGTACGGTACCAAGTGCACTATTTACACTGATCACAGGAGTCTCGAGCATATCTTCAAGCAGAAGGAATTGAACATGCGTCAACGTCGATGGGTTGAGTTACTCAATGATTACGAAGGTGCCATCAAGTACCATCCAGGCAAAGCCAATGTTGTGGCTGACGCTCTCAGTCGAAAGGATATTGTACCTAGACGCGTGCGAGCATTACAGCTTACTATTCAGTCTGGTCTTCCTGCACAGATACGGGATGCTCAGGTGGAAGCATTGAAACCAGAAAATGTCAAGGCTGAAGCCTTACGCGGTTCAAGGCAGCGATTAGAACAAAAGGAAGACGGCGCCTACTATGTAACAGGACGCATTTGGGTTCCACATTATGGCAACTTACGCGAGCTGGTAATGGATGAAGCTCATAAGTCCCGGTACTCGGTACATCCAGGATCGGATAAGATGTACCACGATCTTAGGACTACGTACTGGTGGCCTAGCATGAAGGCCCATATAGCAACTTACGTCGGCAAGTGTTTGACCTGTGCGAGGGTCAAGACGGAATACCAGAAACCATCAGGCCTACTTCAGCAACCAAGGATACCACAATGGAAATGGGAGGAAATTTCCATGGATTTTGTTACTGGCCTGCCTAGATCCCAGCGTGGGAACGATATTATTTGGGTGATTGTGGATCGACTCACTAAGTCTGCTCACTTCTTGGCTATCAAGGAAACTGACAAGTTCTCTACATTAGCAGACATTTACTTGAAAGAAGTTGTTTCGAGTCACGGAGTGCCAACCTCTATTATTTCGGATCGGGATGCACGATTCACTTCAGAATTATGGCAAGCAATGCACAAAGCTTTTGGCTCACGGCTAGACATGAGCACAGCATATCACCCTCAGACGGATGGGCAGTCTGAGTGCACGATTCAAACCCTAGAAGACATGCTTCGGGCATGTGTTATTGATTTCGGCAACAGCTGGGAAAAGCATCTCCCTTTAGTGGAGTTTTCATACAATAACAGTTACCACACCAGCATTCAAGCCGCTCCATTCGAGGCATTGTACGGACGTAAATGCCGGTCACCTCTCTGTTGGGCAGAGGTGGGGGATAGTCAAATCACAGGTCCAGAAATGGTAGTTGATGCTACTGAACGAATTGCACAGATACGACAACGCATGGCGGCAGCTCGCGACCGTCAGAAAAGTTACGCTGATAAGCGCAGGAAACCGCTCGAGTTCCAAGTTGGGGATCGAGTGCTACTCAAAGTCTCACCCTAGAAGGGTGTGGTTCGTTTTGGCAAACAAGGCAAACTCAATCCGCAGTATGTCGGACCGTTCGAAATCACTGAAAGAATAGGCAAAGTAGCCTACAGACTAAACCTACCAGCTGAACTCGGTGCAGTTCACAACGTTTTCCACGTGTCGAATCTGAAGAAGTGTCTGTCAGATGAGACCCTCATAGTTCCTTTGAAGGAGCTCACTATCGACGAGCAGCTACGATTCGTTGAGGAACCTGTTGAAATCACGGACAGGGATGTTAAGATCCTCAAGCACACTAGAATACCTCTTGTACGAGTTCGTTGGAACTCCCGTCGTGGCCCAGAGTTCACCTGGGAACGAGAAGACCAAATGAAACTCAAGTATCCCCAGTTATTCGAAAACCATGCAACCACTACTGAGGCTGAAGCTACTACAGAATTTCGGGATGAAATTCCAAATCAACTGGGGGATGATGTGACACCCCAGGGAAACCAGTAAACGATACAACTCAACTAGCTTCCTCAGTAACCGCATGCTAAATTTCGGGACAAAATTTCTTTCAAGTTGGGGATAATGTGACAACCCGTAACTTCAGGTTAATGCTTTAACTTAACTCAATTAAGTTGGTCACACAATCTTTAGCATTTCATGGAACTATGTACTACTTTATGCATTATTTGACTTACATGAGAACTTTGTGCCTTGACTGTAAATTATATGTGGTGTGTGTGTTTTATGTAAAAGATGATACTTAAGGGTGAGTAGAGTAGTTAGTGAAACCTTAATAACCCCTAACCCTAACCTCTCTCACAAATCATTATACGTATTTCAACTTTCATCTGCAATCATCTCCTACAATCATCTTCTTCATCATTCTTGGTGGCACAAGCTCTCAACCATCACTTTTGATCTCTCTCTTCATCTAGAATCAATCTAAGGTAAATGTTTAATGATTATTTGTTGTTAATCATTGATTATTTGATTCATGCAAACCCTAGTTCTCCAAACAATGATTATGTGTTTATTGATCATTTTGATTATTGTGAAATGGTTTATGATTAGTTGTGTAATCACTTGCCTGACACTAAGATGCCTGATATGATAGAGATGTTTGATTGTTGATTAGATTACAGCATTGCCAATGTATGAAAATTAGGGTTTTGATCGTAATCTGCAATGTAACTGTTCCATTGAAAACTGTAAATGGGTTTTGGAAATCACGCATGTGTTAACTTGGAGTTTAGAGTCAGGGTTTTGTGAAGTCACAAGTCCGAGGTTGTAACATGACACTTGCCTCCGAATTTTGTAATGGAAACTCATAGTCCGAACTTTGTAAAGAAAACATGGTCTGACTTTTTGATAGTAATGTATGGTCCGACTTTATGCTTGAATATATGGTCCGACTTTATGCTGGAATATATGGTCCGAGTTTTATGCTTGAATATATGGTCTGAGTATTATGGAATGCACAAGGTCCGAATTTTATAAGCTATGCATGATCCGAGTTTTATGGGGGAGTGTTTGGTCCGAGTTTTGTTGCCCAAGGACTAGATGTCCGAATTTTAGTGATGATTGTATGATCCGAGTTTTGTAATGCTTGAATGATCCGAGTCTTGTAATGCTTGAATGATCCGAGTTTTGTTAATGCTTGAAAGGTCCGAGTTTATTGTAAACACCAGTATTAGACTTAATGTTAACACTAGGGATCTGAGTTTACTTATAATGCTGAGTTCAAAACCCTGTATGAAGAACACCTTGAATGTTACTGTATATGCCACTCTATGTTACTGTGTGTTACTGTATGTTACTGTATGTATGTGCAATCTATGTCATGTCAATCTGTAAACGATTATCACACAGAACACAGTTGTTTGGGCACCAAGGAATTGTAAGCCTTATTTGAACGTAAACACTTACATTGAGTTTATGTCAATGTACCTTAGGTCGTGTGTACGGACCTAACCATTAATTAACACTAGAAGCACAATAACAAACCGAGCAAACCAAGGTGAGTTCACACTCTTACCAAGGCATGGGATTCCCGGTGGGTAGGGAATGGGATTGAAGGAAAAGGATTGATGAATTATTTGGATTACACTGTTACTAGACTATCTACCATCGTCCTCGGTTGCGAAGGACCCTTACGTAAAACCTACGTAATACTTGTGCTTACTACTGTCCTCAGGGTTCGAGGGACACTTACGTAAAACCTACGTAAACTCGTACATACTACTGTCCTAGGGTTATGAAGGATACTTACGTAAAACCTACGTAAACCCCCGCGTACCACTGTCCTCGGGATAAGAAGGACACTTACGTAAAACCTACGTAAACCTCGTACGTACTACTGTTCTCAGGTTAAGAAGAACACTTATGGTTACCTCTAGTCTAGTACATACACACATGGGAAGCCCCCACTAAATGAACATACAATTGACTTAGTTAATAACGCATGGTGATGCAACGAACTTACTATTACGAACTTATTTACTGTGAACTCGCTCAACTAGTTGTTGACTTTCTGTTACATGCCTTGCAGGACCATAGGTACTCATGTAGCTTGCACGGGAGGCGCGGTCGTTGTGGACATGGATTGTGGGTGTTTCGATGAAAACATTATGACTCCTTAAACTTAACACTTGTGTTGGATTTTTCATACTATGCTTCCGCTACTTATACTATGTTTTGAAATGAACACCAATTGTATTGTGATGAATTACATTTACACTTAATTATTATTACATGTTCAATATGATTGCTGGCTTGATCCTGGTCATGTCACGCCTCCAAGCGGAGGTACTCCGCGTGTGGATTTTGGGGGTGTGACAGGTATGGTGGTGGCCGGAGGGTCACCATTGTCACACTACCACCACCATCGCAGTGGTGTTTCTAGGGTTTTAGATCTCCATATCATCGCCTCTTTTTCTCTCTCTACAAATCTCTCTGTCTCTCTCGACGGCCGGTTGTTCCGATTGATCTATTTTGGTGGTCACCCTGTGTCTTCAAGCTTTATACCTTAAAGAAGGGATAGGAGCAGTGACCGGAGGGTCACCGCCGGCGGATTCAAACCATTTTGGCGGCGGCGTTTTTCAAACCCGACGATGATGTTCGCTTGCTACCTGGTATGGCAACTCCGGTTGTAACCGTAGCACCACTGAGCAGGTTCAGTGACGATGATGATCCTTTCTGATCTGAGTTGATTTGTATAGATTTGATGCGCTTTTAATAAATATATATGTGTGTAGTTTCTGCCTCTACAATTTTGAACGATACGGATGTGTATTGGTTGTTGAATCCATTAGTCTCTACTTCTTTATGAAGATCTTTCGCAAATATTGTCAACACCACAATGTTTTTTTTTAATGATACAGATGTGTATGGGTTGTGAATGATCTGCAAAGAAGAAGATAAGTCAACTTAAAAAGTTCAATTTTGAATCCATTAGTTTGTTTTCTAAATCCGGCAAAATTGCCAAATTGGGTTGTTGATATTGTTTCTGAATGGAGAATTCAAGGGGAGTATTTTGGACTGAGCTACGATAATTAATTGCGTCTGGTTTTAATGGATTGTTTTAACCATTATGGCATTAGTGTTGATTTTATTATTAACTTTGCATCTTATTAAACAAAGAAATATGAGGGTGTTGTGCAAATATATCAGATGTATTGTAAGGTTGACCTTAGCCTCATATAAGAACTAATTCCATGTATGCTCAAGTGTTTTTGGGTTTTGGAGGCACATCCGAAAGGTACTTGAATAGTTGAATTTGTATATTATTTGCCTTTAATTGTTTCTCTAATGGCGATGGGAGTGAACCCTTGGATTTGTGAATATGGACAACATTAACAGCACTTGTAACTAACTGTCGTGCTTGATTTATTCGATGATGATGAACTTACGTTCATCTAAGAGGCTCATGACTTTGTTTTCTGGGGTCAATGGTTTGTTTTTGGTGTTTCTTGAGTCCAATCCAAACTAACTCGTGTGATGATAGTTGACGTACACTTGATGTTGATGACTTTGGAACGCTTTCTTGCACAATAAATCTGTGTAGCTCCATTCAGTTGAAATTCAAGGACTTGGGACCGGGGCGATGATGATAATAAAAGGATTGCTATGTTCATTGTCTTGGCGTGGCAATCGTGTTGTTTGCAGCCACAACGAGTTAGCATATCTGGGCCTTCGATTGCTTACATCGACTTCTTTTTATTCTTTTATAAAGTCACACTAGATGTATATAGTAGAATGATTTAGATTTGATTTTTTTTTATTAAAAGCGCACACACATATACAGCAGAATGATTTTGATTTGATTTTTTTTAATTAAAATCATGTTTCTTGATTTTTATATAAAACTAAGTGTACTTTTGTTTGGTGCAGATAGTTGAAGATTTAGAAAGATCCTCCAGCTGTATAGCAACACCAGCAACAAAAAAAAAAGAAAAAGGTTTCATTCATCTTCAGTACCATAAAATACTACTTACAACCAATCAACTATATGTAATTAGGTATATTAGTAGTTCAAGCTAACTGCCAAATTTACCCTCATTCTTTTTGGGGATATGAATGGTGGGTGTGCCTATTTTGTTGAATGACCACTAAAAAATATATAATCTTTAAAAGGATAAAGCTGAAATTTTTGTTCTCTATAGTGTGTTAATGCTCTGTGGAAACACCCTTCTATTGTTTAGTCATCTTTTTCTGATCAGAAGTGATGATGGATGTGCGGGTGGGGTATATTTTTGTAGTGCGTTAACCAAAGGTGTTCATAAACTGTCGAAACCAATTGAAACGTCTAAAACCAAAGAAAGTTAGCTGGTTTGATTGGTTGAAATATGAAAAGGTCCGGTCGACGGTTGTTTTCGAATGAAAACTTGGAACCATAGAGTGCATAATTTTTGTGCATTCTTAAACAAATGTAGTCTAATTATTAATTTTGGGTACGTTTGCAGGTTACATCACCTTATGGGAACATAATTTACCATAAGGAGAATTTAGCACATGATGCTTTTGCATTTACATCAAGTGAGTCTCAGTAGAGGTGGGATTATTGGTGGTAGGTTATATCTTGGGTCATCCAAATCCCCACTAGAGTGAGCTTTTTCATATTATCCGATTGTGTTGATTTGGGTTTGGATGATTCATCTAATCATCTTTATTAAAGTATGTTTTAATTAGATCACACATACTAATAATCTCGAGTTTATCATAAATCTGTTGGTCTTAATAGAGGTGGAAGATTGGTGGGTTGGGTAACTTGTCATAACGGGTTGCCTTAGATGGGCCAGGTCCGGCTGAACTGATAATACACTTAAATGTCCACTTGTCATAGTTTTATTTATATAATATTCAGTTTTGTTATTTCAGTATACATTAATAACTAAAATTAAAATCTTTGTTTAAGCGTCATAAAATGTAGAAGTTGGACAAAAGACTACTAATTCGTGGGATTTAATTCCCTTTTTTACAAATTTTTGTAACTTTTTTTTTTTTTTTTTTGCAAAAGTAGTTATTCTTGGTGACATATAAATATAAATAGGTGGATATGGGTTTTATTACGAAGATTGAACAAGAAAACACATGAGCTAGCCGGAAGAGCGAATCCCCTGTGGACTTGCAAGGAACCGGGCGTGGGTTGGATGATGGGTTGTTCTTTCTTGGTATGTTTTATCGGCCTTTTCGTATTGATTCCACTTCGAAAGGTATATCACCTTAATTTTTATATTTTCGTACATGCCTTGGCAATTAGTGGATTATTAATCTTATAATCTAAGCATAATCAACCAGATTAAATGTGCAGTATGCTTTTAGGCTTTGAACGCACTATGCTAACCATATCAAATTAATAGTATATACAAGATTACAACTTGATTAATTCAGTTGAATTTGGTCATCCGCAGGTTCTAATATTTGACCAAGTTAACATTTCCTGGATGACGAATGGGTTCCATACTCAAGGAGACGATATCGCAAAGGACTTAAAATTAAACCTTTTAAATTCAAGCTTATTTAAAAAGTGTGTTATTTTGAATGTTTGTCTATGACGAAATATTGAAAGGATTTGCAAAGTACTTCAAGTTTTGCATGGGGATTCTTTCAATGGTTCTTTACAAGAAAGGGGATTGTAGATTTGTTCAATTTATACTACCTTTCGACAAAGGAAAGAAATTGTGAATCTTTATGTGTTTTGTTGTAGAAATGGTTGCTTTGTAACTGTTAATATCTCACATTCAAAGAGAACGACATAGTTTAGCGTGCCGCAACGCGCACTGGTGTATAAACCTAGTTTAGTTTAATTTCAATTTAAATTTAATCCATTCTTTTATTTATAAATTTAAATTAATCAACAAATAAAATTTAGAAACATCAAAAAATTTAAATTAAATCACATAAGTAAATATAATTTAATTTTATTTCTAACTTATAAACCCACTTCTTTAATAGCACATTAACATTTTAGAAACATTAGCCCACTTCTAATTAAGCTCACCTCCAAACCTACACACACCCTCTTCTTCCTCTGAAACTTAGTCTCTCTCTCTTTGAAACACCTTCTCTCTTTATCTCTCTCTCTCTCTCTCTCTCTCTCTCTCTCTCTCTCTAAACACACCACCAAACACACCTTAATCCGCAGGCCTCTTTCTCTTCTATCCCGTTATCCTTCGCTATTGTACTCGCAAACCTTCAACGCCAACCCCCCCCCCCCCCCCGTATGGCGTTGTGGGGATGGGTTATGGGGGCGTTTGTAACAACTCGGGTTTCCAAGATTCCACCTTTGCTTTAATTGCACGTCAATTGTTTAGTTGTTTGCTTACGCGACTTGTTTGCCTTGTAATTGTACACGTTGGATTATATGTTGAGATGTTTGTTTGTTTGATATGTTATCTATTTAATGTGATTAAAGTGTTTGGTTACATGAACTTGTAAACTGGTTGAGGTTAGGAACTATACCCGACGAAACAATTAGAGTTTCACCACACCTCATTCGACGAAACATGGAGTTTCGTCATAACCCACACGACGAAACAGGGAGTTTCGCCGGCCCAAGTTTCCCCGAAGCCTAATAAGGGCCCAACGCGTTACAACTACATAATTAACGAGGTAGGGTTACGTAAAAGTTTGAGTGATCAGTTTTCAACCCTAGAGTCCTCCTCTCTTGTGACGGCAATTACAAGCCTTCGGAGTCTTTTCTTTCTAATCAATCCATTAGTTTTTCTATCTTGGTTAGTGCTTAACCCTTACTGTTAGTCCCGAAAAACCCGTGACATCACTTAACGGTTCGATCAAACGCGGAATATAAGATCAAACCGACAAGAACAAAAAGATATTTTTCATTACAAAACTCAGTGCCGCTGCTTAGATCGCACACAGTCTCGAAGACTGTCTGGTACGATCTTCGAGAACCTTGCACACAATCCCTAGGATTGTCTGGTACAAGGCTCTCTAATTGGGGCTACATGATTACAAGAATAGGAGAGCTCTACCCTAATAATCTAGACAAGACTATTTATAGGAGCCTCTACCCTATTGGCCCACATGGCCTAGCCCAAGCCCAAGTGCTAATCTAAATAAAATAAACATAATAAAACGTAATAAAGATAAGCGTAAAACTCTGGACCTAACAATCTCCCCTAGTTTTATGCTCTCTTTATTACGGTTTAGATGATCTCCAATCTTGGGTCTTCTCCTTTAGTGGCCTAGCAGTGAACAAGCCCATCAACGTATCTCGGATGAAGTTCAAGGCTGTCTCGGATGATGTCTGATCATCTCGGATGATTGCGGATGATTGATGGAACAAAAATTTGATCTCGGATGAAGGCGGATAAGACATGTTATCTCAGATGCAAATGTATTGATTCACTAACAAGAACACACAGATTCAAAGTGATCCGTCTCGTATTCAAATTGCGCAAAAACACAAGTTTGCACTACTTTAATTGTGTTGGCTTACATTCCTAACAATTTGCAACCCAGTAATAATATATTCATACGGCCCAAATAAAAATGATCCAAAATGTTGAACTTCATTCGTTGCCCGAAAACAAAATTACCATATACTCATTTAATGGGGCCCAACCGTCACCCATTATCCGAAATATGAGAATTAATTGTGTGGCCCATAAAACAATGCACCTTCAATCAACTGCCCAAGTTCATAAATCCAGTTAACATACCTGGCACTTTGAGAGCAAGACCAGAAAATGGACCAACATGCCAAGAGATGTATGCGACACACTTTAGTTGCTTTCAAACATTCTGATCCACAATATTCTGCATTGGGCTTGTTCATTGTTAAGCCCAACAGAAATTCCTATCCAATACAACATCACCAATGGTCCCCACAAGATTTCTACACCGAAAACAATTCATTCTTGGCTGCACATGTTGGTCCCACCTCACAATTTGCAATTTTCATTTGTGACAATTGATCAGGCATCCCCATCTAATGGCTAATAATTGTTAGGGTTCTTGACCATGATGAGACATCATGTGCACAGCCGCCACATTCATTCCCTAACATTCTTTGCCTGCTGATGTCACGTGACATCATCATCTTCAACCTATCAACAATATCATCATTTTAAACATCATTCCAGATCAAACATATTCATCCCACATCGACAGCAGCCATCTCGGACTCATATCGGATTCATATCTTCAATTTTTTTATTCGTAATCATCAAGAAAAACATCTCGGAGAACCATCCGTGATCCCACTTCTTCATTCGGAATGCATCAGAGTATCAGACATCATCTTCAACGATCAATACATCATCCGAGATCACTATTATCATGTTTTCAAACATCAAACAACATCACCTTCATCATCCTGTGCCATTTACTTCCAGTCATCATCGGACACACACACCGGTCACCTTCAACTTTCTCCGACAAACCACCGCTGTTCATCTTTTCCGATCATTGACCACCTTCATCTTCTTTTCAGCGACGTACATTGCCGTTCACCGTCTCCGACCAACCTGCATATCACCGTCGTTATTACTTCCGGTCACTGTTCAACCATCTTCACTTGTTATCAACCCGCCGTAGCCCATCTTGCTCAACCACACCCCACATTCCGACGCATCAGTGGTGATAAAGATTCCTCACACAGCTGTCCATACACTCCGGTCAGACAAAGAAAACCAGTTGAATAAAACCGAAATCCAACCAGGAAACTGTTATGATGATCATCTCGAGTAGAAACAGGCACTAATGAATAATGAACTTCATGAAGTAACCATCTAAACACACGAGTCCGGAAGAAATAGCCATCCAGGGGCGGACCTGTAGTGTAAACGGGCGTAGCCCGGGCTACGGCTCAAGTTTTTACGAGTAGTGTAAATTTTTTTTTTCGATTTTTATACACAGGACACCCCTGAACAAGTACGAGGACACCCCTAAAAAATTTTGGGATACCCCTGAGTTGAAGGTCTAGTTCCGCCACTGTAGCCATCACCTTTAAACCACCCTCCCCATAGCTTCGCTTCCTTAGCCGGAGCCGCCATGTTCACCAGAGACATCATAATCCAGCTGACACTGTGCAAATCCTTCTTCCTGTTCTTGAGTGATATCAAAACCGAGCCTTTGAAAGACTTCAATGGCTCTGATACCACTTGTTAGTCCCGAAAAACCCGTGACATCACTTAACGGTTCGATCAAACGCGGAATATAAGATCAAACCGACAAGAACAAAAAGATATTTTTCATTACAAAACTCAGTGCCGCTACTTAGATCGCACACAATCTCGAAGACTGTCTGGTACGATCTTCAAGAACCTTGCACACAATCCCTAGGATTGTCTGGTACAAGGCTCTCTAATTGGGGCTACATGATTACAAGAATAGGAGAGCTCTACCCTAATAATCTAGACAAGACTATTTATAGGAGCCTCTACCAGATTGGCCCACATAGCCTAGCCCAAGCCCAAGTGCTAATCTAAATAAAATAAACATAATAAAACGTAATAAAGATAAGCGTAAAACTCTGGACCTAACACTTACATGATTGGTTGCTTGAAATCGTTATCACTGTTTAATTGAAAACGTTGTTTGCTGTTGTTGAGTAATTGCGTATATCATGATTAGATCTGATGCTTATGATTGTAATGGTTTGTGTCCACTGTTAATGTTCGATTTGATGTTGTGTGTCATGAATGTTCAAGTTAATGGATAATACTTTTGTATCAACAATTTGATAACAGGTAATCAGTGACTAGGTTTGATGATTTGATGATCAACTGTTAGAATATAACTAGGGTTTCTTGTGGATGATTGAAACCATTGTGCTGTTGATTTGAATAGGAGGTTGTAGACTGTTGATCGATGAGATAAATTGTTAATATTGACTATCTAATGAATCTGACGTAATAGCTATCATATGTATTAGATCGATTTGATAGAATGATTGGTTAATGATTGTTCTGGTGGCGGCGGCTAGGGTTCCTATGTGACTATCTGATGACAACGATGAAACTGAGGAGCCGACGAAACTAGGTAGTTTCGTCACATGACAACTCGACGAAACACTAAACACTAAGTGTTTCGTCATAATGGAGTTTCGTCGAGCACCTCCTGTTCGTCGAATAGTTTTGCATGAACAGTAGATTAGGAGGGTTTCCCTGATTTCATGTGTTGTAAAGGTTGAATGTCATTAATCAAGAACAAGAAATCTGTTGTGTTTAGCATGTACAGTAATTCATCTATTATTGTGTCTTACAAACTAAAGAGACTGTTGCTTGTTTAACCATGATCTTTCTATGATACACACTGTGAATGTATGTGACCAATGTAATAAATAGACTGAACATGAAGAACTGTTGAAGGTTATGTGGTGCTTGTTACTTGAACTATACTTTATGATCATGACTTATACGTGAACTATGTGAATATAAACTGATTGTGAATACGTGCATACCATAGGCTTTGACTGACTAATTGGAAACAAGTAGTTATTCATGCCGAGCAAACCAAGGTGAGTTCACACTTTCTACAAGGCATGGGATTCCCAAGGGTTGGGAATGGGTTAATAAACTAAAACGGAATCTACATATCCTCCTTGGGTAGGATATGTATGGCCATCCTCCTTGGGTAGGATGCCACTATAACTCCTGCGTATTCTCCTTGGGTAGAACTACGTACGTTCGTCCTCCTTGGGTAGGACAACAACCTTACAACTTACTAGACAAAACTCTATCATGAAGTCCCTCCTCTTTATATCGACTTAATCACCGAGGCCGATGGCGAGCGCGTCATTAGTTAATAGCTCTATTAGGTTTAACAAACCTCACACCGTGTCGTTCGAACGGGCGTGTACTAATGGACTATGGCAAACTGTCAGTGATGATAGACACTGATGTAGGGCACAACTTATGTTTCGTTAGTAGTCGATATGATATGGTCTGGTAACGCACATGGGAAGCCCCCACTAAATATCGTAAAAAGGTTTGGAAAATAGGGTAAACTGGTAACTCACATGGGAAGCCCCCACCATCTATGGATATGCTTGGGAAACAAGGTAAACTGGTTAATCATATTTTCAACTATGGGGTAAACCCCACGGCAAGTAAGCCAACTAAAGACAAACTATGTTTTCGTAAGCAACTTAAAACGAACACCCAACTGTGAACTCGCTCAACTTTGTTGTTGACTCGTTGTTACATGCCTTGCAGGCCTTTAGGTGCATATCAATGGAACTTGCTGTCTGAGAAGCTGGAGTGGTCATGGGTCGAGCTACATGGAAACGCAACACAAGACTAAGAGCTTATACATGTGGTTTATAAACACTTAACGAAAGATTTATGCTTCCGCTGTAAACTGTGAACTATTGTAACACTCACTTTTAATTAATGACAGTTTTATTTTCATATACCTATGAGTTCAATGTGATTAATGGCTAAGATCCTGGTACGTCACGCGCCCCGCGGTATATCCGCATGTGGTATTTTGGGGGTGTGACAGATTGGTATCAGAGCTATTGGTTATAGTGAACTTGGTTTTATTCAAAAAGGGGAAAACGTTTTTGGTAAAACCAGACTATAACCGAACAGTTCTAAAGAAATGAATACGACCATGACACTCTGCTCCAGACTGCAAGGTTCGTCTCTCTTATACTCATTGTACTACATAACTGGTGAACACCTACATACGATATTGCATGTGATTGCACGTTTAGCACAATGATATGAATTCATGTACACTTGCACGTGTTATGTGACTGATAGGGTGGTAAATCCCTAAACCTTCATGACTTACGCTTCGTGATACCCTTTGTTTGCTACTCGAGTTTGAGGAACCATTTGACATGAGTTAAGAGGAGCTGAGATGAGCATGCAAATCACAATATTATTGTGGGTGCACACATAATAATAATGTGGGGTGCATGCGAGTCCCAATGATGCTTAACAAGTGAAAAAGGGGTTCCGTCTCGCTATTTGATCAATGTGAAACAAACGAACCTGTAGGGGCCATAGCAGTAATTGTCCCCTACTCAAACTCAAACGTGAACTTCTCATTTATCGTTGGATTCTTTTGAAACTCGATGCTGTCGAGTGTTACCTGAACACCCATCTGAACACCTAGCGAACCGTGTAGAATGATTAGGTGCTTATACGAACGTCCCTGAGTTGGATGTCCCAGCGTCGAATGATTGATCGATACCTTTCTTACTCCTCCTCGTTTGCTGAAACTCATGCATTGACGTCTCCGATCCCGAAGTGTGATCACTTCTGCAACACTCTCGTAACAGACCGTGAATTACTCGAACCACTTGCAACGACGACGGACAGGAGGATGAGCATAGCACATTACCGACCTCAGTACTTTGACGACCCTGATTACCGGCAACGAGCACCAGCGAATTGGCTTCAGTCGAATCCTTAACCCTCGTCAGCGACTCATGGGAGTCAACACCTACGAACCAATCGAGGCATAAGTGGTAATCATTGACCTTAGTGTGGTATGCGTAACTGCCAGCACAGTGAGTAACGCTTTAGAACGCGGCTCAGGACGCAAATCGTAGGGCATGTTTCGAGCAACAACATTGGGGTCAGCAGTCACAACGACAACAAGGTGCTCGTAACCCTAGCTTTCAGTAAGGAAATAAAGGTGCCTACATCATGGATTGACCGTAGCTAAGTTAAGAGGTCAACGACCAAGGGAACAACGACAGTACTTGGAATTCTTGTGACGAAAACCGGCAACACCAGAAATGATGCTCTTGGAAAGGCATTTAGAGTTGGCATGGGCGACGTCAGGACTTTAACACCGTGATAGCTAGTATGAGTAGCAACCCGTTTCGTCTCTGTTCCGTTTGATCTGGATGCTTCTAGGAGTTTGAACCTGTTGTGGAATCTGCTGATGGCAAGCTAACGGAAACCTCATATGATCGTTGGGATGCAGACACGACCTTGTGGGACAAGTGTTCGACAACGACCTTCTTCTGTTATTCTTGATAGGTGTACCCTGTGAGGGGACAATTCTACGTAACCCTCTCCTTCGTGGAGGATTGTTATCTGTTCTAACGCGCCAGAGTGGCACAACGGTTAGCTTCATTTCAGCAAAAAAGGCCAGGAGTGTCTACGGAAGGATTACCCCGCAATGTTAACACTCGATACTGATGTCAAGTCTTAGGAAAGGAGGATCGAGGATCTACCAATTATTCATGATTTCTCCCTAAGTGTTACCAGAAGAACTGTCAGGTTTATCAACACATCGTCAGGTGGGATATCAGATCCGTATCATGCCAGAAGTAGCCCTTGTTACTAGTACATCTTATTATTTACACCAGGAAGGTTGCAGGAACTGCCTAATCAACTTCAGGAATTATTGGACTTGAGTTTCATCGGATCTAGTTTTCGCTTTATGGAGCCCTCGCTATACCCGTGAAGAGAAGCCTTTCCATATGTGTACTGATTATCGAGAACTCAACAAGGTGACAGTCAAGAACAGTTTGCCTCGACCACGTATGGACAACCTGCCGACCAGTTGCGTGGAACAAGTTTCCATTCGAAAATTCGATGGTGAACAAGCTATGGTCAGATGGAAATCTAAGGGGAGAATGCCCTTAGAACAGTATGTCGAAGGTAATGCAGCCATTCCAACGTTATACACCATGACCATTGAGTTAACCAACACACCAGTAGCTTCAGGGAATCACATGAATCGACCGCATTTGTTGACAACGTTCTGAATCCTGACCAGGAGAAAGGAACGCTGGGTGGCATTAGTGTCTTATTTTAGGGCTTCTGAGGGAGGAGCCACTCTACCTAAGGTCTTGTTAAATGTAATCTCTGGATTAGAGAAGTACCTTTTGGTTATATAATCAGCAAAGTGGAAATGCACGTGGATCTCGCTGAGATCCGTCTTGGTTGGAACTGATCGACACCAAAAAGTCCTTCGTGGATACCGCAACTTCTTAGTCTTACTTGATGCTATCACAGATAAATCACATGATTTGCAAAAGTCGCGCAGCTTAAATCTCTCTAGCACAGAAGGGTGCTGTGTTCGTGGAAGACCGTACAGGAGGATGTCATCTCAGCTTTCGAATCCCGACACTGCAATGCTCTGAGCATCGTTTTACCTGAGGGTACGGGTGATATAGTGGTATACCATGATGGTCCGAATTAAAGTCCCAGTTACACACCAATGCAACACGAGAGAATGATGACTTACGTGATGAAGCTACAAAGAGTAACTGCACGACACACAACTGGCGGTGAAAACCGTGGCCTTGGGATTTTAGATGGAGGCATTACTTGGACGGTACCAGATGCATCATTTAGACCGATCACAAGGGCCTCCCAAGTACCGACGTTCGAAAAAGCTAAAGCATACAACATTTCCGCTGGATGGAACTTTTAGATGAAAACGACTGCGAAACCTGAACGTACACGAGCCCTGCAGCTCACTATCGACTCTAACTTACCAGTATCAGACTCGCTCTGTTCAGACTGGAGAACTGAGGGAAGAGGAATTTTTTAAGTTGAACCCATGCGGGGCATGGAGAAGCAACCTTTGACCAGTCGGACGATACACACTACTTCCTGAAACGAATGTGGGTCCCATTACACGGCAACTGTAGGGAACTCGCGTTGAGCAAGCGCACCAGCTTTGACTTTCTAGCCACCTGGGTTTTTGATGGAAGGCATTAGGATTTATAAACCCTGTACTGGTAATCGGACATGAAGTCTTATCTAGTTAAGTATGAGAATGATAGATCGACTTGTGGAAAGTCAAGGTGTAGCGTCAGCAACCAGTAACACTCACATGGAAATAAAAACAGACTACCATGGATTTGGTCGATAGTCTACTTATAACTCGAAACAGAAACAACATCACCTGGATACTCATTGATTGTCTTGCGCAGTCAGCATACTATCTAGCCATCAAAGAAACAGATAAGTTTCTACACTTGCAATCATCTGCTTAAAGGAAGCGGTTGCTAGGCACGGGGTGCCAACCTCCATTACCTCTACTCGCAACCCACGATTTACATCTGATTTGTGGCAAGCAATGCACAAATCCTTTGGCTCGCATTTGGACATGAGCACAACATATCATCCATGGACGGATGGACAGACTGAACGCACCATCCAAACTCTTGAAGACACGTTTCGAGAATGTGAAATCGACCTTGGCAACGGTCGGAGAAGACACCTCCCTTTAGTGGAGTTTTCGAATAACAACAGTTACCACACCAGCATTCAGGCTGCTCCGTTCGAGGCATTGTACGGGTGGAGGTACCAATCATCTCTTTGTTGGGCAGAAGTCGGAAACGGCCAACTCGCCGGCCTAGAACTCATCATTCACACAGTAGAGGAGATTACTCTGATATAACAACGAATGGTGGCAGTTCGTGATCGCCAGAAAAGCTACGCTGTTTAGCGCAAGAAACCACTCGAGTTCCAAGTTGGGGATCGAATACTACCTAAAGTCTCACCTTGGGAAGGTGTACTTCACTTTGGTATTCGAGACAAAACTCAAACCGCGATATGTTGAACCTTTTGAAATCATAGAGAAAATAGGCAAAGTGGCCTACAAACTGAACCTACCAACAGAACTCAGTGGAGTTCACAACGTTTTCCACGTGTCAAATCTGAAGAAGTGTCTGTCAGATGAGACCCTCATAGTTCCTTTGAAGGAGCTCACTATCGACGACCAGTTGCGATTCGTCGAGGAACCAGTTGAAATCACAGACCGAGACGTTAAGGTCCTCAAGCGCACTAGGATACCTCTTGTTCGAGTTCGTTGGAACTCCCGTCGTGGCCCAGAGTTCACCTGGGAACGAGAAGACCAAATGAAACTTAAATATCCCCAGTTGTTCGAAAACCATGCAACTACTACTGAGGCTGAAGCTACTGCGGAATTTCGGGACGAAATTCCAAATCAACGGGGGGATGATGTGACACCCCAGGAAAACCAGCAAACCACGCAACTTAACTAGCTTCCTCAGTAGCCGCATGCTAAATTTTGGGACGGAATTTCTTTCAAGTTGGGGATAATGTGACAACTCGGGTTTCCAAGATTCCACCTTTGCATTAATTGCACGTTAATTATTTAGTTGTTTTCTTGCACGACTTGTTTGCCTTGTAATTGTACACATTGGATTATATGTTGAGATGTTTGTTTGTTTGATATGTTATCTATTTAATGTGATTAAAGTGTTTGGTTACATGAACTTGTAAACTGGTTGAGGTTAGGAACTATACCCGACGAAACAATTAGAGTTTCACCACACCTCATTCGACGAAACATGGAGTTTCGTCATAACCCACACGACGAAACAGGGAGTTTCGCCGGCCCAAGTTTCCCCGAAGCCCAGTAAGGGCCCAACGCGTTACAACTACATAATTAACGAGGTAGGGTTACGTAAAAGTTTGAGTGATCAGTTTTCAACCCTAGAGTCCTCCTATCTTGTGACGGCAACTGCAAGCCTTCGGAGTCTTTTCTTTCTAATCAATCCATTAGTTTTTCTATCTTGGTTAGTGCTTAACCCTTACATGATTGGTTGCTTGAAATCGTCATCACTGTTTAATTGAAAACGTTGTTTGCTGTTGTTGAGTAATTGCATAGATCATGATTAGCTCTGATGCTTATGATTGTAATGGTTTGTGTCCACTGTTTATGTTCGATTTGATGTTGTGTGTCATGAATGTTTAAGTTAATGGATAATACTGTTGTATCAACAATTTGATAACAGGTAATCAGTGACTAGGTTTGATGATTTGATGATCAACTGTTATAATATAATTAGGGTTTCTTGTGGATGATTGAAACCATTGTGCTGTTGATTTGAGTAGGAGGTTGTAGACTGTTGATCGATGAGATAAATTGTTAATATTGACTATCTAATGAATCTGACGTAATAGCTATCATATGTATTAGATCGATTTGATAGAATGATTGGTTAATGATTGTTCTGGTGGCGGCGGCTAGGGTTCCTCTGTGACTATCTGATGACAACGATGAAGCTGAGGAGCCGACGAAACTAGGTAGTTTCGTCACATGACAACTCGACGAAACACTAAGTGTTTCGTCATAATGGAGTTTCGTCGAGCACCTCCTGTTCGTCGAATAGTTTTGCATGAACAGTAGATTAGGAGGGTTTCCCTGATTTCATGTGTTGTAAAGGTTGAATGTCATTAATCAAGAACAAGAAATCTGTTGTGTTTAGCATGTACAGTAATTCATCTATTATTGTGTCTTACAAACTAAAGAGACTGTTGCTTGTTTAACCATGATCTTTCTATGATACACACTGTGAATGTATGTGACCAATGTAATGAATAGACTGAACATGAAGAACTGTTGAAGGTTATGTGGTGCTTGTTACTTGAACTATACTTTATGATCATGACTTATACGTGAACTATGTGAATATAAACTGATTGTGAATACGTGCATACCATAGGCTTTGACTGACTAATTGGAAACAAGTAGTTATTCATGCCGAGCAAACCAAGGTGAGTTCACACTTTCTACAAGGCATGGGATTCCCAAGGGTTGGGTATGGGTTAATAAACTAAAACGGAATCTACATATCCTCCTTGGGTAGGATATGTACGGCCATCCTCCTTGGGTAGGATGCCACTATAACTCCTGCGTATTCTCCTTGGGTAGAACTACGTACGTTCGTCCTCCTTTGGTAGGACAACAACCTTACAACTTACTAGACAAAACTCTATCATGAAGTCCCTCCTCTTTATATCGACTTAATCGCCGAGGCCGATCCCGAGCGGGTCATTAGTTAATTGCTCTATTAGGTTTAACAAACCTCACACCGTGTCGTTCGAACGGGCGTGTACTAATGGACTATGGCAAACTGTCAGTGATGATAGACACTGATGTAGGGCACAACTTATGTTTCGTTAGTAGTCGATATGGTATGGTCTGGTAACGCACATGGGAAGCCCCCACCTAGCGCACATGGGAAGCCCCCACTAAATATCGTAAAAAGGTTTGGAAAACAGGGTAAACTGGTAACTCACATGGGAAGCCCTCACCATCTATGGATATGTTTGGGAAACAGGGTAAACCGGTTAGTCATATTTTCAACTATGGGGTAAACCCCACGGAAAGTAAGCTAACTAAAGACAAACTATGTTTTCGTAAGCAACTTAAAACGAACACCCAACTGTGAACTCGCTCAACTTTGTTGTTGACTCGTTGTTACATGCCTTGCAGGCCTTTAGGTGCATATCAATGGAACTTGCTGTCTGAGAAGCTGGAATGGTCATGGGTCGAGCTACATGGAAACGCAACACAAGACTAAGAGCTTATATATGTGGTTTATAAACACTTAACGAAAGATTTATGCTTCCGCTGTAAACTGTGAACTATCGTAACACTTACTGTTAATTAATGAAAGTTTTATTTTCATATACCTATGAGTTCACTGTGATTAATGGCTAAGATCCTGGTACGTCACGCGCCCCGCGGTATATCTGCATGTGGTATTTTGGGGGTGTGACAACGTTATTAACTTTTTTCAGGCTGAGCTAGAGTGGCATGGAGCCCATACCATGTAGTCTAAGCAGTGGGTTATTTATTTAATTTTTTTAACGGCAAAACACTTTCTGTATAAACATGAAGAGCCCAACAAGAAGTTGGAAGGGGAGATACAAGGAAACGAAACCAAACAAAAACGATAAAACTATAGGAGATCAACTACATCAAAATTCATCCATTTGTCCCACGCATGAGATGGGATGTTAGCTCTATGACTCAACCAAACAAAAGAGTCTTCTTTGATCATCTCGGTTATCTTCTTTACCGGCACGAACTCCCCTTCGAAAACTTTTAAGTTTTTCGCTTGCCATATCCTCCATGATGTTTCCATTGCCATTGTGTAAAT
This sequence comes from Helianthus annuus, assembly GCF_002127325.2. NCBI lineage: Eukaryota > Viridiplantae > Streptophyta > Magnoliopsida > Asterales > Asteraceae > Helianthus > Helianthus annuus. Next base: position 16,723,285 of record NC_035446.2, read on the forward strand.
TATTTTCTTCCATTTTCTTGATCCCCGGGATTTTAAAAGTGCACGAATAATATCCATTAGGGTCCTTAAATCTGGCTGTAACGGAACCCTTATCCATACGAACACATTCCACTTCACACTCCTTGTGAAAAAATAAGTCACAAAGATGTGGTCGTCATCCTCATCCAGATACCCACAGCGCTCATGATAATGTTTTGGACCGGCAACCACTTAGCCCATTTGGACCCGCCATAAAAGATAGTTGCATTTATAGGAGGCCATGCATTCCAAGTGAAATCGGTTTTGGAATTAGGTCAAGTCCAAACAAGTAGCTCATGGCGCAACCTTTAAGTGAGAACTTATCTCCTTTGTCATTAACCAGCTCCAAGCATCCTTTATATCTTTGACTTTGGCATTTTGCTTCAAAGACATTAGAGCCCCAATTTGTTCCCATTCTCCTGTTGAAGTAGGATTTTTTTTACCACTCCCAGCTCTAACAACTTCCAACCCCAACATTTACAAACAACTCCTTAACTGAACCATTTTTATTTGAGTTAACTGCCATTTTCTTCCATGTGGTTTGGTGGAAAATGCCACTTCAGTAAAAAAAAATTGCGTCAGTTCCATCCTCAACATTTTTGAAACGTGCCACTTCAGTCCAAAAGATAACGCTTTGCGCCAGTTCCATCCTCAACATTTTTAACGGGCGTTATCCTTTTGGACTGAAGTGGCACGTTTCAAAAATGTTGATGATGGAACTGGCGCAAATTTTTTTTGGACTGAAGTAGCATTTTCCACCAAACCACAGGGACGAAAATGGTAGTTAACTCTTTTTATTTTTTTGCCATACAAAACAAATTAGGGAAAACGTCTTTGAGCGGGTCAAGGTTAACCCACGCGTCTTTCCAAAACCGATTGTTCTCGCCATTTCCAGTTTTTGTTTTTAGCTTGTCTTGAATATTGATACAAATAGAAAAAGAACTCCATCAATTGATCCAATATCCTTCCAAACTCCCGAGATGGAGTTTTTGACTGGAACAATTTTTTTGTCGACTTTAGACTTGTGAATCGCATACACCACACGGCCCAAAACTAATTTGGGTCGTCTTTATATCACCACCACCACTTCGTAAGCATGACGATATTAAAGTCTTTTATCCTCCCACCCTTATTCCCCAACCGACTTTGGTTTCAACATTTTTTCCCAACGAACCCACCTAACTTTTTTTTGCCTCGTGCCTGTTTTGCTCCAAATAAAATCACTCCTCAAACCTTCCATTTTTTATAACACTTTTATAGGCCAAAAAGAGAGATAGATGGTATGTGGGAAGACTTCTTAGGAGCCCTATTGCAAGGGTGACCCTACCCACAAATGATAGCATCGTCGCTTTCCATAAAGAGAGTTTCTTATTGAACTTATCCACCACCGGATGCCAATGTCTCGCTTTTTTTTCTTGTTGAACCCCAAGGTATGTGGAAGGGAAAGACCCAACTCCACAATTTAGCATGTTAGCCAAGTTTGTTACCTCATCGTCTGCCACCCCCACCCCCAAACAATTGACACTTGCCATGGTTTATTTTCAATCCAGTCACCAAATGAATGCATCGAATAAGTCGATTTAAGCTAACTACATTATGCTGCGACCATTTGCCTAAAAGCACATCATAACAAAGAAGAGAAATGGTAAGTCTGCCATTAGGGAGTTTAACCCCATGGAAAAGACCTATGTCCAACGCCCTTACCATAAACATATTAACCACTTCCATTGCCAAAATGAAAAGAAAAGGGGAGTGAGAGTCCCCTTGTCATAAACCCCTCTTCAAAGGAAATTCTTTGAAGAAATTCCCCGGTAGGAACCCATTAACAAGAACCGACCCCTTTCCGGAACCGAGGCACCCTTTTATCTGCATTATCCATTTCTCTGGAGAAAGCCATATAATCCATTGTTTTAAAAAGGAATTTCTGTTTTAGGCATTCATATGCTTTTTCAACATCGACTTTAAAATCAACGTTTTAGTTTTCGACTTTCTAGCCCAAGTTATTTGACGGGTTCAAAACATATATGAAAATAAACTTATCGTGAAGGCACATTCGAAAATCGCAGAAAAAGTACGTCGTTGTACACGAAAGCCAAGTTATTTGAACAAAATTTACACCAAATGCATAACACCGGGTCAGTTTAAACGGGGATGGATAAAGCACGTCACAATTATGTATTTAGAGATTAGCATCGGGAGTTATAAAAAAAAGTTTAAAACAACTAGTCGGTTTGAAAACAACGTTGAAAATTCACTTTGAAACGTAGGTAAATAAAAAGAGACATTTTTTGGTTTTTTCAGAACATTTTTCTTTCTTTTATTGGGATAGAAGGATAGTTGTGCATGCAACCTCAGTTGGCACTTTAAAATTACTATTAGTGGTTCCCTGTAGATGATAGTGAATGGGTCAATTTTGCAGATGATCCAAAGCATTGTCTGCCATGGATTTGGTGTTATCCACCACTACATTAGCTTGTTGGGATTGGTCTTTGGTCACTAGGAGTTATACAATCTCCAACAAATGTTTTTGACCCTCTGCAAGAGCCTGCACACTTGGGTTAATAGAAAGTTAACCATTCCCAACAAGATGTTGATACCCATAATTATACACATTTACCCTTTGCTTTTAAGGTTGTGGTACGGGTTCAATGTACCTGTAAGGCAGTCTATTACAGGTTAGTTGTCTATAACCTTTAGTTAGTACATTTTATGATGCAACAGAGGTTTGACCCGATCTCTGTGCAGAAGGTTGATTTGACTTTTGTGGATAAACAGGTTGATTAGGCTCAACCCTTTTTAAATAGATTGGGTATTCCCGTTACGAGGACCATCTTCCCTTTTGGATTTCATTTTCTTTTTAGACCTATTTAAATTCACATCAAATGGTTTAAGAAAAGAACATTGCTGAGTCAGATGGTTGAGTTTTCCACAAATGGTACACCTAGGAGCGGATACACAGACGCTATTTATTCTATTGATATCATATGCTTTTAATTTAAAACAATCTATTGTCATATGATTTGATTTTCAACAGAAGTCACACTTTAGTGCTGGATCCTTATCTTTCTTTTTACCCTTATCTCTCTTTTGATGTACAGATGTTTTAACATTTGGTTGAGAGTTGGTAAGAGGAATGACTTGTATCTTGGGTGGGTTAATAACCCAAGTGTGCAGGCTCTTGCAGAGGGTCAAAAACATTTGTTGGAGATTGTACAACTCCTAGTGACCAAAGACCAATCCCAACAAGATGTTGATACCCATAATTATACACTTTTACCCTTTGCTTTTAAGGTTGTGGTACAGGTTCAATGTACCTGTAAGGTAGTCTATTATAGGTTAGTTGTCTATAACCTTTAGTTAGTACATTTTATGATGCAACAGAGGTTTGACCCGATCTCTGTGCAAAAGGTTGATTTGACTTTTGTGGATAAACAGGTTGATTAGGCTCAACCCTTTTTAAATAGATTGGGTATTCCCATTACGAGGACCGTCTTCCCTTTTGGATTTCATTTTCTTTTTAGACCTATTTAAATTCACATCAAATGGTTTAAGAAAAGAACATTGTTGAGTCAGATGGTTGAGTTTTCCACAAATGGTACACCTAGGAGTGGATACACAGATGTTATTTATTCTATTGATATCATATGCTTTTAATTTAAAACAATCTATTGTCATATGATTTGATTTTCAACAGAAGTCACACTTTAGTGCTGGATCCTTATATTTCTTTTTACCCTTATCTCCTTTTTGATGTACAGATGTTTTAACATTTGCTTGAGAGTTGGTAAGAGGAATGATTTGTATCTTGGGTGGGTCAATACCATTTGAATTTGTAAAATCAATTGGTTTGAAAATTTTCTAAACGTCGCATTCAGTTGTCCAAGTAGGTTTCAATTCATACCTAAGTGTTTCAGCTTGAATGGAGCTTAGTGGTTTTTCAAGAATTAATTTCTTCCCACTAGGTTCAGTGATTTTTATTTCTTCCCCAGTTGATGTAGTTGGTAAAATCTTAACAATTTCAAAGTCAATGGAAGCTTCGGTTTCTTGTTTTTTGTCATATTTTCTAAAACCAACTCCAAACTTCACATTGCTCTTAATCTGTTTATCCAGAAGCATCTCATAACCATGACAAGATTCTACCCATTTTCCACAGGTGATCTGTGTGGATTCCAACTTCTTTATACAATTTTAATACTTTTCTATTGTGGATTGGAGTTGGTCCTTGGTTACAGATGCCTCATGTATTAGGCTACTTAATTCAAGGTCTTTTTTAGCTATTCTTGATTTAAAATCCTTTTTCAAATATTCAAGAATGAGTTCACTGATTTGTACCTTTTCTCTCAAATTTTCATTCACCTCTTTTGTGACAATTGGCACTTTCGGGTAATTTCCGTACAATGTGAACAGTGTTTAATATTATATGGTTGTGTATTTTGAACATCTGATGTGCATGATTTCATGGCATACATTTAAAGAACTCACAAAAACATTTCATGAATTCATGATACTTATTTTTATTGGTCGCGACTCGAAACAGTTTAGACAGTGCACAGAACTAACTAGCACACTTATTGGATAAACTAGTAATGCTGACACAGATTAGACAGTGCACAGAACCCCTGTCCAGTACTCAGATAAACAACATATTTAGGACACATATTGAGTCCCAGAGCCAATGTTATACTAAACCTCATGTGAGAAAGTATGGGATTATGTTAATGCTTTCCGAGAAGACAAACGAACACTAAAAACTGGCCGAAACTAGCTAAAACTAGCCAAAACAGGAAAATTCAGCATTTTATAGCTTATGTAATAATCAGAAATAACGCCAGAATGCTCAGAATAACTTAAAAAGTGTTTGAAACATTATCACGACATAATAGCATAATGTGTTATACAAGATACCAATGTTGATCTTTTTTTTTTTTTTTTTTTTGAAACTAGTTTATGGTCTTAAACACCATGTTATGTATCAAGAACATCTAAACACCTAAACTTCCTTACTAACCATACATATTATCATCATTTATTTTAAACACTTAACCAATTTTAACTAAAACAACCCCCCCCCCCATTGTAACTGTCCCCATGAGACCCCACCCCACCCTAACTATTTGACTAATCCACATTGTAGTCAAAGATGCCTTATAGAGATCCATGAGATAAAATGTTGGAGGGAAACTAATGACCAAAAGATTAAACTCCTTATCATCAACTCATCACCATCATTTTCAACATTCACCAACAACACACCATAACTCTCTTCTCCTCTCTTGTTCTCGGCCGAAGGTAACCCCCCCCCCCCCATCATCATATTCCACTAATTTCGAGCTAATCCAAGACTCTCCTAAGTTGAATCAAGCATAATCGAGAAGGTGTCAAGGCTTGGAAGTGGAAGGACCACTCTTTGGAGCTATTAACCACCATCTTTTCTTCATCTTCATCATCTTGTTTCTACCCTAGCCTTGTGCTAGTAGTAAGTTCCCTTGTACACAATTTTTCATCTTGTTTTAGTAGATGTAACATATGTAGAACTAAAAATATAAAGAATCTTACAAAACAAAGAAGATGAAGACATGAACCAAACTAAAAATCATAAGAAAACAAGTTGTTTATGATATATGATGAAGTTGTTTGATGATTGTTTAGGTGTATGATGATGAACACCACATAAAGACTTGTTAGATGATGATTAAACACATGATCTAACAAGTATGTGTAAGGATCTTGAAAGATCTATGTTGAGCATATTGTATGTGAATGATGAACTTGAAAAATAATCATGTTCAAGTGTAGGATTTGATTCCTACAAAGTATGATTCTTGAAAAATAAAAGATTTGAAAGTTTAAAGTTTCAAAGAATAGAGGTTACTACATGATAAATATGGTTTTGATTCTTGAAAATAAATAAACTTGTTACATATATAAAAATGAACTTGATGAAGTGTTTAGTACTTGAGATGTTGAAGAAAATGAATTTTTGTAACAATGGATGACAAGTTGTAAAGAAGGAATTTATACAAAATGGCTCATATTAAGAAATAAACCATGTTTTTAAGGTTAAAAGACCATGTTAAACATATTGTTAAAAGACTACAAATTTTTACAAGCTTCCAAGTTCATATCTTCATGAAAAATGCATTCTTATGCATATGTTAGGTTGTAAAATTGTTCTGGGAAATTATTGATGATTTAGAAAAGAAAATGATATGCTTTGAAAGTATGGAAACCTCCATTTTACAAAGGAAACTATGGCGAAATTTTTATAAAATATAAACACTTAGAAAAATATACTTTTAACAAGTTCTTCAAGTAATCTTGACTAATGGTTTTAAATATAAAAATTTCCATAATTTTTTGTATAAAAATAAAAGTAATGGAGGTTGGTTTTCAAAAATAAAAATGACTAAATATATATTTAGAGGTCACATAAACTATGTGCTATGTCTATATTGTTTGTATTAGTTATCCTAAAAATTAGGGACTTGAAATATTAAATACAAACAAATACAATAAACATCCCAAATAAAAATTTCAAGAAATTCACACATACGTTTCGGACACGAATATTGGACCATTCGGACATTCGGACATAATAGACACACTATATATATTCTGGATTTAAAATAATATATCAAGGCTTAGTGAAAGATATATTTTCTTAAAACCGAACAAGTGACAAAATATATATTTTTTACAAATAATATAAAAATATATCATATTTTGTCAAACATGAAAATATGTCATTTATGAAGTGTATGAAAATAATCATTTCATAAACATTTTAGGAAAATATTATTTTGTAGAAACTAAAATAAATATTTTTTAAAATTAATCTTAAAAATAAATTATTTTTAAGATATATGTGAATATTTGTGTTCACCAAGCCAAGAATATAAATATTTCTATAAACATACCTTAAAATGGATATTTTAAGAGCACAAGATTTATAATTATAAGTTATGCAAGAATAATATTCCGGAAAATTGAACTTATATTAAGTATGAAATACTTAAAGAAATACAAGAACATACGTATTCCTATACATACAAATACATGTCCACCTATACTACCTAAACTTGGTGAGCATACCATTATAAAAGTATTATATTAAATTATGAGAATACGAAATTAAAGACACAAAATACTCATGATACAAGTATACCTATACTTGGGGATGTATATACAAGTATAATACTTAACAAATGGTATAAATGGACATGTATAACATGAACACATGCGTATGGAAATAATATATACCAAACAAGTTAAAGATATAGTATTTTCAACAAATCATTATGGACACGCATGATATATAAACGATGCATGAAAACACTATAAGTTAAAATATGATATTTTAACTAATACATCAAACATCGGATGTTATTTAATTATGGAAAATTATATAAACACCATAAACCGAAAGTGCAACTCAAAGCAAACACAATTCCAAAACAAGTCCTAATAAATAATTAAGACTAAGAGTCGTCACAAGACCGAGGTGTCTAACAAAACCTAGCACGTTTGTAGGTAGCGACACGACCCGAGGAAACCGACTTTGAGTATGCACTGTTACGGACGCAAACTTGTGAGTTCATGTCCCCCTTTTCTCTTAATTGTTTTCGGATTTATAACTCTCGGGGGTGAAATACATGTCTCGATGGTATGGTTTAGCTAGGGAATGAACTGTTAGATCATGTGGACGAATAATATCTCTCTTAAGTGCCATTAATCTTGTTTAAGACCGAGGTGCAAAAGTGGTAGATCTATCAGGTGTAGCGAGCCCCACTCTTGGGTCCTTGTGTGGCCCATGTAGTGCTTTTGTTGTTCCAGCCGGGTGGACCGGAGGAAATTCGCTAGGTTTGAGTGCTTCCTATGTCGCCACACATATTAATGTCCTTGCAAAACATTGATGATCTGTTCATAGACGCTTTACATACCCGTTGTTAAAAGATCTCTCAAATGTTTACAAGTTTATTTGGAACTCACTCAAAACGCATGAACTCGCTCAACTTTTGTTGATTGTTTTCAAATTTACATGTATTTCAGGGAATTAGATGATCCTTGGTGCTGGCGTTGTTTTCAAGCTTTGAATTTCAAGTCTCGATGTCATCCACTTTTGGAGGGTTTGATTCGTATATCTCATCCTTGATGAGATATAGGATGCAAAGTCTAGTAAATCTAATCTTTTGTTAAACAAGTTTTTCTATGGAACTTTAAAACTTATGTTGGTTTGTAACTTAAACTTAAAACTTTTGGTGAATCGTGACTTAACAACTTATGGTTTGTAATGTTTTAAACTTATGAATGGATGAGCATCGTCTATTTTAATCATGTAGTTGTTTATTACTATCGTTTGCAATGAAAACTGATCGAGTCACACCGCACGCTTTCGCAAAAAGATAGGGTGTAACATCTTTTATGTTAGCAAAGGCTATAATGCACTTTTCTGAACACAACTCTTTAAGAGTTTGAGGCAGCCAATGTAACATGATCAACACTGAGAACACCAGTGAATCTCTTGGGATTGTTTTCATCTATCCTTCCTGCACACTCCTGGTCTACCACAAGTGTTTGAACTGAGCTTCCAGCAGGTTTACCAACAATCTCTTCAACACCAGTAGTTTGAATTGGATCTGCTTCACCTAAAATATGCTCAATGACCATAAAAAAAGTTTTCATGTTCCTCATTAACATTTGGTATTAAAGCAAAATTTTCATCTGTTAAATTCTCTGGTAAGCTACTCCAGTCAACATAGTCTTGAGTAAAGAGACTTTGTTGACTAGGCTCTGCTATTGCAGAAGCTGGGGTAACTTGAGATGCTTGAATATGTGCCATTGGCATTTGGACATACTGAACCTGAGGAATTAGGGGTGTATGAACATAGTGTTTAAGTACATGAGTCGTGGTTTGTGCAAAATGAGTTGTGTTTTGCACATTTGGTCTAGGGGTAGTTTGGGAATAAATCTGTTGTTGTGTATTAGATTGGGTCCTTTGATTAGGATATGTGATCATTGGTGTAGAGTTGTTTGTTTGACCCTTGCATTCTCTAGCAAAGTGACCCAGCCTATTACACTTAAAACATTTAATTTTGAATTTATCCAATCCTACTTTGGACCTACCATTTAATCCTGAATAAGTCCTACCAGTCCTGTTGTAAAAATTATTAGCTCTTAGACTGAGTAGGGTTACCTGATGCAATATGTCCATCTCCTCTAGGTCAGCTAGGTCTATATGCTTAAGATCATCGAGTACAAACAATAGATTATCAATGACATGGGTTTCATCATTTGTTGCAAAAGCATAGCTCGTGGAATGTTGATTAGAGTTATTAATATATCAATAAAATCATCAAAACTCTAATCATTTTCTCATTCAGATGTTGAATTTTCCTGACCCAAAAGTGTTTTGTTGCCAAAAATGTAACTATCAGACACTTTTCCAGTTTCCTGGAGTTTTTTCTTTTGCACAAGCTCTCTCTCAAAGGTCAGAAGCTTTCCATGTAACTAGGTCAAGCTCATGTCCTTGAAATCAGGGGATGTTCTCATCACTATTACAATAGTTACCCATTTTTCAGGCAGAGATCTTAGAAATCGGTGACTTAAAGTAGCTTTTGAAAATTCTTTATTGACCAACTTTAATTCACTAATTAGACAAGAAAAACATTCAAACTATTGTGTCAGGGTCTCCCCTTTAACATGAGTGAAAGTTTCATTTTGTTGGTTAAGGATTTCTCGAGTATTCTCGATAACATCCTCCGTCCCACTGAATTGTTCTTTTATTGTGTCCCGCAACTCATTGGCGCTGTTACAATGCAACAGGCCAGCATAGATCTCATTCGCCATAGCCATGGCCACAATACCAAATGCCTTGGCATCTAATTCGAATTCTTGATAGTCTTACTCGGAATAATTATCAGGCCTCTTTGGCTCATATACATTTGGGTGCTCGGTACTTGGTAACATTGGAACATGTGGTCCGAAAACCACAGATCTCCAACACCCTGTATTTTGTTGAGATAGCATATATCCCATTCTATGTTGCCATATATTGTATTCAGATCTGACAAGCATAAGTGGTTTATTGTTGTAGCCTGTGTTGTGGGGATCATTCTGTGCCATTTTCTCAAGTTCTTTTGAAGAAAAACAGTGTATGTGAAAGGTACGTTATCAGTTCTTCACTAAACAGCCCTGAGCTACGAACATTGGCTATTTGAAGAGCTGGTCTTTTTGTGTTAAACTGATTGTGAAATCAAGTTTAAACTTGACCAGGTTCTGATACCAATTGTTAGAAACTGAGTTTCTTTGTTTGTAAACAAGTATTGATTATCACAATAATATTCACAAACCGAGAGTCTTTATCAACAATTGTTTTTCATTAATCATCGCGATTCAAATGTTTTACAAACGATTGATTTTATAGACTCCCCCTTAGCTGATCACACAAAATAAATCAGTTCATACAAGAGAAAATGTAAGTGTGTGTGATAAATAGGTCACTAACAAGTGTGATCTATTTATACAAGTACGAAAGCTCTGTTCAGTGATCAGTTGACGCCACCCTGATAGTGACATCTAACATTCCTAATAGAAAAGATTCTTAGATGTTTGCAAACATCTGAGCAACCTTATCATCTGATCTAGACTATACTAAAACAATGATGAAATAAAATATTGTTACGTTGAGAAAACACTGTCTAAGCTATCCGCTGTTGTAGTTGTCCAAACATCTGTTTGGCCTAACAAATGTTTGGACTTCTTCATCTGACCTTTGCTTGATCAGGGCTTTGGTCTTCAGCAGATGCTAGCCTTCAACATATGCTTGTACTCTTGAACAACGGTTCTAAGTCTTCATCAGATGTTAGCCATGCTCTTGAATAGATGTTCTGAGTTGGTGTTCAAGATTCATTATCTTTGGGGAGAGACTCGTTCAATCTTTGCTTATTTCTTGATCAGTGGATCATGTTATGGCTCTTGGATATCATCTGTTCTTTTGTAGGTCCAACAATAATACATTACATCCACTCTAAAACATTGGCCTCAACATTGAAGATAACAAGGAGTTACACAAAACCTTAGGCAAAAGTTATTTTTGACAATAATGATGCAGAGAAGGTTTAGAGCTATAAGGACCTAGAGGGGTGAATTTGTTTTTATAAATAGTTTTGCTTTTTAACAACTTTCATATAGTTCTTGGAAGTACTACATGATTTGTAAGAAAGCAAAATGAAAAGGGAATATGGAACATCAAATGTAAAATGATTCCGATGGATGTCAACAAATTTACTTTACATTCACTCCTCGATCTTCAAAAGTGAGTTTGTCTTATGCTAAAAGAATCTTCTCTCAAAGTCGGTAGAGATCAATTGTTACAACGTCTCACTAAGTGATGATCGTCGTCAGAGTCATGCAAAAGCCTAATTAACCTATATAGGTAAAGTAAGTAGGGTATCACACCTAGGATTCAAGTATGTGAAGCGAGTCGGATAACCTAGTTTTACCAATTGAAAATAATGTAAACAAGGACGAATAATTTGGTTATATAGTTTAAGATCTAACCAAATAACTTTACAACTAATAACTCATCTATTTAGATTATTGGTTATGAGTTCAAGAACATAATCAATCCCAATGATTATAGGTGAATAAGTCGATGATAAATGAGAAGTCAATCTCATGTGTTGATGAATTGAAAACCAAATAACTAATGGAAATCAACTAAAGTTTATAAAACAAAACATTAATTGAATCAAACAAACATAAGAATTTAACTAACTGTAAGATTAAGTCAAATCCAAATCCAAATCCCAAAAGTAGGTAAAACAAAGTTGAACACAACTACTAAAACTAACCCTACACCTAGGGTTGATCACGGCTGAACTAGCTTTGAATCATCATCATCATCATCATCATCATACTCAGTTTATCCCACCAACAGCAAAGCTAAGGTAGGGTCCGAGGAGGGTAAGATGTAGACATCCTTACCTTTACCCCGTAGGAACTAGCTTTGAATCTTCATGGTTAATCTTGATTGTTGATACTTTCAAGAGTGATTTTGGGTTTGGAATAATCAAATGATGAATGGTGCTTTCTAATCACCCAAAGTTATCTAGATTCGCATCCTGGCCTCCATGGTTGGCTTTCCTTCGAAACCCTAAGCTAACGGGTTAAATATGCGGTTGAAACCAACCTAAAACCTTAAAACTCACGTGCATATGATACGCCCAAATAGACGTACAATACGCTTCCTTGAACATGTATACTGCCTACTTTCTTTTCACGGAGCCTAAAATGCTGAATCATACGTTGAACGGCTACCGACATGATACATTGACACCGTTGTATGATACGCTGACATTAGTTTTACCGAAATTTGCTTCATCTCAATTTTTTTTATAAAAAAACAACTCGTTTCCATGCGTTGTCTCTAATGTTGTGTTTCTGGGTGTAATAAACGACATAAAAGAAGAGAAAGAGAATTAAGGAAAAAATAGGGTAAATCACTTTTTGAGTCCCTGTGTTTTAGGGGTTTTAACCACTTGAGTCCAAAATCAAAATGTTTAACGCCCTGAGTCCCTATAGCCACTTTTCTTAACAATTTAAGTCCAAATTTCTAACACCGTCTACCAAGTCTGTTAAATATGAAGGTAATTTGGTCATTTACACACAAAGTACAAGTCTTATATGCACATGAGTACAAGAAACAAGTCTTTAATGCATTAACTTTTAATATATATATATATATATATATAAATAAATTACATATATATAATAAAACACACACACCACCACCACCATCTCACCCCCACCACCGTCTCACCCCAACCTTAACCCTAACTCCATCGTCAACATTCATCGCATCTGTCCCATTGTTCCACTTCTCCAACACATTTGGATCAACCTCCCATACCTCAAAATCATTCCTCATCACCCCATTCTCATCCACAGCCCCATCTAGGGTTTGTTTGTGACGACCCGAGTTTTCAAGACCTTCCCTCGACACGTTTGTGTTTTCATAATTCGTTTGCATTGTAACTTGTGCACGTTTGATATATGATTGGCGTATTGTATTATTATTTGGTTAAATAATGAACTTATGAACTGTTTAAAGTTATAAACTTAGCATGCATTTGACTGACGAAACATAGGAGTTTCGTGACAATCCTTACTCGACGAAACATAGGACTTTCGTCATCACCCTCACTCGACGAAACATTGGTGTTTCGTCATACACATCACGACGAAGAATGGTTCTTCGTCGAGACCCTTATTCGTCGTGTGGGCTTGTGGCCCAGGTGAGGCCCATGTACGAATCAATTATAATTACCTCATAACATTACGTGAAGCCACAATTCACGAAACCCTAGACACTCTTCTCCTCTCCCTTGCACCCGACGACGATCATAATCCTCTCGAAGTTCTTGCTTGTTCCATCTCACATCCGGTTAGTTGTGATAACCCGACTCGATCTATCGTTGTGCTGTTTGTGTGAATATCCGTTATCATAATTGGTTTCATTGTTGATTGATTCGATTGTGACTGATTGTTTGATTTGAAACTCATGAGTTATGGTTATAGAGACAAACCATAGGATACAAATGTATGTGACCCGTAACCGACAAGTTAAGTTTTCGTATGATAGAAATCCTTATGAATCTGTCTGTGTGATTAGTTGCTGAGTGGTAACAAGGATTGGTCGTATTTAGGGTTTGATATTTTATTGTTTAACCCGATAGATTTGATTTCGCATGATATGAATATGATGTTTTGTTTTCCGTCATACTCACTGCATAGTTTGATGATTCTGATGTTGTATGAACATTATGTTGTCAGTATGTATAGTTATGAATGAATCAGAACTGTAAAGGATGAGAGTTTTGGTTAATCTTGACGATCAGTTGGGCAGGAAGAAGAAGGGTTTCGACGAAATACCCATCTCGACGAAACACTTGATGTTTCGTCACCCATCATGTCGACGAAACACTTGATGTTTCGTCACCCATACGTCGACGAAATACCTTGGTATTTCGTCGTTTGGAGTTTCGCCACCCAGAGGGTAGTTCACAACAGACTGTAGTCTAGAACACGTAATGAATGACTATATGGAGATTTTTATCTGTTAATGATGTTAGTTATGACTGGGGAAAAACATGATTCGGTTTTGAATAGCACACTTAACTGTTGAATACTGTTGCGAAACATGCGTTTGAATGGTGGATATGTATGAGTTGGAATGACTGCTATGTGTTATTCGGAAATCGTTGCTTGAATGCACACCATGATTATAATTTATACAAGAACCAAGCGAATGTAAACTAATTACGTATACATGAACACTATAGGCTTTGATTGATTAAGTGTGAACGAATATCTAATCATACCGAGCAAACCAAGGTGAGTTCACTTCTCTCAAAACAAGCATGCATCACTATAGGCTTTGATTGATTAAGTGTGAACGAATATCTAATCATACCGAGCAAACCAAGGTGAGTTCACTTCTCTCAAAACAAGCATGCATCCGGTGGGGATAATCAAATGGATAAAACTTGTTAACGGATTTTCTTAAACCCATATCCTTGTAGGGGATATGAGGCAATTTCAAATACCCACATCCTTGTAGGGGATGTGAGGCGGATTTCACAAACGCATATCCTTGCAAGGGATATGCAACGGCTTTCAATAAACGTTAATGTTGGATAATACACTCACTCTCTATCACTTAAGTCCCATCATACTACCGGGTTAGTTTCTTGTAGGGCAACTGTCACACCCCCAAAATCCGCCATGCGGAGTATCACCGCTTGGAGGGGTGACATGACCAGGATCGAGCCACCAATCATATCGAACAACATAATTAAGTAAATAAAACCAAACACAATACGATTGGTGACCAAAAGGAAGTAAACCGATTTTAGTTTAACAGCGGAAGCATAAAACATAAGTTCAAAACATAGTCCATAGTTCATAAGTTTAAAGTCCAAAACGTAGGTTTAATAAGTTCATAAAGTTTATTTATTAAATACGGGACATATCAGTTCGCATCCCACAACGACACCTCCATATGCAAGCTCCAAGCATTTAGCGACCTGTAAGGCATGTAACAACGAGTCAACAACAAAGTTGAGTGAGTTCACGTTTGGTTGTTTAGTTTTAAGTGGTTTCTGAAAACGTGGTTTGTCTTTCGTTGGCGTAATTGCCGTGGGGGTTACTCCGTAGTTGAAAGAAAATTTAACCAGTTCATTCTTTAATTACCCATACCCTGTCCATGATTAGTGGGGGCTTCCCCATGTGAACTACTAGACCGTACGATATCGACTACTACGCAAGTAAGTTGTGCCCTACATCAGTGTCTATCATCACTGATGGTTTGCCATAGTCCATTAGTACACGCCCGTCCGACTGGCACGGTGTGAGGTTTGTTAAACCTAATAGCGCTATTAACTAATGACCCGCTCGCCATTGGCCTCGGCGATTAAGTCGATATAAAATGAGGGACTTATGATAGAGTTTTGTCTAGTAAGCTTAAGGTTGTTGTCCTACACAAGGAGGACGAACATACGTAGTTCTCCCAAAGAGAATACGCAGGATTAATACTGGCATCCTACCCGAGGAGGATGGCCGTACATATCCTACTTACGTAAGATATGTAGATTCCGTTTTAATTCTTTAACCCATTCCCAAACCACCGGGAATCCCATGCCTTAGAAAGTGTGTGAACTCACCTTGGTTTGCTCGGTTAGATTCTCAAATATAGCTAACAGTCGAGGTCATTCAATCACGTCCTAATATAATTACCAGTTAGTCATTTAGTGGCTTTCAAATAGAACACAAAGTTCCTACACGTATCTATCACACAACATGCATCGTTTTAACGGTTTATGCCCATCTAAGTTTCCCATCCATTCCCCACTCAAAATCAAACAAACGATAATGCACATAACATATATAACATGTTAGATCATTCACGGATAGCATACTCGACATTTAGACACGCAAGTCACAACTTATCCCAATTCAGCATTTATATTCAAAACCGGCTGTTTTCGGACGTTTTAATAAAATAGTTAAATTATTCCAAAAATTCCCAAATTTTTACAGGATGTCTTAAACGTTCAATATTTTATTGTGTAAAAATATCGGGGTCCGGTTCACTACCAATATTTTATAAAAAATCATATTCCAGACTGAACTCAGATTTATGCATTTCTGACCACAGTCCACGGAACAATTTATTAAAAATTCATCGAGTGTCTGATTTACGAAATTCCAGTGGGGTAATTACAGATACATCAGTTGTCATCTACTGTATGAATTCCATGAGCTGATTCATCATATTTTTCCAGTTACGACCAAAAACATAACACCTATTTTCAGCAGCAAAAATGTAGCTTGAGCTGCTGTTACAAAATGACCTTTTAAAAATAGTAAACGGAGTCCAAAAATTATGATTCCGGTGCCATTAGAACCGTATTTCATAATAACATGTTTTAGACTTGAAATATCAGTTTTTCGTAGAGTTTATGACCTGTTTACAGCCAACTGAAGTTGGCTGTAAAACTTGGACAGATTCTGATTTTCGGTGTTTAACCTTCTAAATCGTGTTCGGTCGATTCCGTTAACAAGTTTAGTGATCACAACAACGTTAAACATCAATATTAACCAGTAAATTATCAAGAAATCAGCAAGAATCATATCCACACAAGATCTACATGATTTACACCACTAGTTACTCTTTAACCAACATGTTCAAGACTTTAATGCAAGTTCTTTAGTGTTTCATCACTTTAATCATCAAATCACCTATTAACCACTTAAATAACCTGAAGAATGAACGGATCTAAGTTCTTACCACTAGCACAAGGCTAGGAGAGTTCGAGTGTAGAAAAGTGGTGGTTAAAAGCGAATAGAGAAGGTCTTTGCTCTACCGAGTACACCAAGCTTACTTGTTCGGTCTCTAGCACCTTTGGATGAGTGTAGAATGTTTGAAAGAAGCTTGAAGGTGGTGGTATGGTGGTGTGGTGATGGCTGCCGAACCAAAGGTGGTGGTATGGTGGTGTGGTGATGGCTGCCGAACCAAAGCTTGAAGGTGGTGGTATGGTGGTGTGATGTTGGTGAATGAATGGTTAATGTTCTCATGGTTCACACGTATATCCATCTTCTCATGAAATCCTTTGTGTAATATGTTCATCATGGGGGGACAATATCTATTAAATTAATGAAATAAAATCCAAGTGTGTAAGGGCCATAATGGCCGTAGACTAGGTGGGGGGGGGTATGTAGGCTAGGTTATAACAAAGTTAAGATAATTAGTTAGAATCTAATGATCTAGTTAGGTGGTTTTAGTTATGAGATATTTGTATAGGGTGTTATGATGTTCGGGGATCATAACTAGCTCAGAAAAATAAAGATAATGTGTTTGGCAATATTTTTGTGTTCCGGGTAAAGTCCGGTTGTTCGGTTCAATGTTGTTCCGTTAAAGTGCTTAATTAATCCGTAAAGTGTCCTACATATATATTTTTGTAACGTTTTTAATTTTCAATACTCAGGAAAGCATACCGGACTACTTAGTAACTTTTCTATACACTACTAGTATGTTAACAAGCACATGTAAGTATAACACAGTATTCAGAGAGCAGTTAAGTAATTCCACACAATCGTCAAGCACTTTAATTATCATTAATAAATTGTACGGAATACATGGAATTTTGAGGGTTGTCACAGCAACGGGGTTATTAGTTGATAGTGCTATTAGATTTGGCGCCCTCACGACGTACCTGGATAGGACGGGCGTGAACTAATAACTTTAAATCATGACCATTGTTTGATAGAGCATTGGAGAAGGGCAAAAGGGTCGTCTGCGGTGTAACAACCCGCACTTTCGTGCGTTGTTACTACTCGATACACTCGTTACGCCTAGCACTAGAGATTCGGATCATAATGTAACTATATCAGATCTATCGCTAAATCGAAGTAAAATCGAATGATTACGCATATTTTATCGCTATTACAAACCTATTTTCAATAAATCATAACACTCACGATGATGTTGAGTGAGGGCTTAATCTACCCTCCTCGATAACCGTGAGGTGTCAAAACGTAAACAAGCAACGCTAACAAAGACTATCGGGTGAGTACCATGTCTCCATCCATCATGACGATGACGGCAACACCAGCAAGTAGTGCCCCGATAATCATTGTGGCACATCACATCGAAGAACGCACTCGAAGGCACGCGTAAATCGATCATCACACCGAATATTGGATATATAAATGCGTATATGCGACCTTTTGTGGTTAATTATAATAAATATTAAATAATTATATAAATATATGAAAATACGGCCCAAACATTCGAAATCGCGCCAAAAACGAGGACCCAGGGCTTCCGTACGGACGGGCCAGCCAAACGGCTGGGCCAGTCGATCGGACGGGCCAGCCGATCGGCTGGGCCGGCCGATCAGACAGACAGCCAATCGGCTGGGCCCAACTGATCGAACGGACTGGCCGATCGGCTGGGCCGTCCGATCGGACAGGCTAGCCGATCGGCTAGGCCGGCCGACTGAACGGGCCAGCCGATTCGGCCCAGCTTTACTCCTTTTTCCTCTTCCCTTGCCTATAAATACCCCTCTATCACCCTCAAACACTTGTTGTTGCTGCTGTTATTCGACCAAGACGTTCCAGCCCCTTAATCTCTCGATTTCTTGCGATTCTTGTAAGTTTTCAACTCAAATCTTGTACTTCCTTGATCTAAATGCAATCCTTCATCTTTCTATCTTTCAAAATCCGACTTTTAACCGTGAAATCAACGGATTCAGAGCGTTCTAGGGTGATGTCACCATGGAGTTCTTCAAAGGTGATGTCATCCCATGAAGAACAACTCAGACCCGAATGGTTTCCATACGATTCTTCATGAATCTCGTCCAAATCTATGTTTTCCTAATCAAAAAGCCATGGATTGAGATGTTCAGAGTGATGTCATCACAAGGTTCTTATGAACTTCAAGTGTTGGCCTCATTCCACCAAGAACAACTCAGAACCCAGGGATTTCCAAGAATAATCTAGGTCTTCACATCAGATCTATATACAAAAACGGTAGAAACAGAGCTTAGGCCGACCTTCTACTCATTCTTAGTGTCGTGTTGGTCGAGGATCTGATTCCTACCGAGGAAACGACCAATTTCAGGTTAAACAGGGAAAAACCGTCAAGAACGGCCAGTTCCGATGAAACGGGGTGATTCCCGGCCGTTAGAACAGGTCGGAAATTGTTGGGATTTCAGTTGTTCAACACGTCACCACAACGTCTCGACCAAAAACACCGAAAACACTCGAAAATCATCAAGAACAGCTGGACAGGCTGGCCGATCGAGCGGCCCAGCCGATCGGCTGGACCAGCCGATCAAACGGCCCACTCGATCGAACGGCCCACTCGATCGAGCGGCCCACTCGATCGAGCGGTCCATCCGAATGGGCCAGCTCAGTTCAATTTTTCGTCCAAATTCACGTAGATCGATACCGTTTAACGCGTAATCCAATACTTATGCCATTAGTCTGAAATCAGGACATTCTCAGGCACCATCCCGTCAATCCAACCGAATACGCACTGTGAGTATACTTGACCCCTTTTATCGAATTTTGGGTGTAACATACGTTCCTTATAAATCGAACTTATCAAACGAATGATTCAAATTGTCAATCTATCACTTGCGAATAACTGTTTGCATAGATATACGTGATGCTAGTTGCATGCATGCTAGGACTTATACTCGTGACGTCCCACCCAGACTAGTATAGTACTATTGCGCCCGACGGGGTCTAGTTATGCCATCAAAGAGTCGAGCATCGAGGACTTAGCTGGTAGTATCAGTTTTGTGAGTATATATGTCGTGTGTTACGTTTATGCATATGGAAATTCGCAGCACTTTTAATCTATTATACTATTACATATCAAACCTGTATACTCGCCAATACTTTTGTATTGACAATATTTTAATGTATGTTGCAGGATTAGTCGAAGTCTACATCAAATCAAGCTAGGAAGTCTAGAAACATACCTAAATGCTAAGTTGACGGATTTGAATTGTTTGAGAGGACAAGAAATCTGTGATAACTTATGTGATTGTATTGTTGTTAGTATGGGATGACAAATGTAATGGATATTGTCGCAATATAGTTGTTATGGATTCTCTTGAGCAATCTGATTCGCCTAGTGCCGCGCCCCGATGATTCTGCCATCGGTTGGGGTGTGACAGATTGGTACCAGAGCCATAACTATAGGGAATTAGGCGAGACTCGACCTAGTCCGGGTCGACGTCTTTGAGAACGACCTAGTCTATAGTCTAAGCACCCACAGGCTGCCTCGTTCGAACCCAGTAGGGTTTGTATTGCGCCTACCTGATGCTTCTGATCGAAATTGCAAAAACTATGACTTTGTGTGAACCCCGCATACTACAACTTCACACGAAGAAGCCTTTCCTAAGGCTGAAATACTACTAGCCTTTCCTAAGGCAGACATAATACACATGTTTTCGAAAATACTCGCATCTCACAACCGAGCGATCCAGTCGAGACCAGGTGTGAAAACCAGTAACTCTCGGTAGGATTGCTCACTCAACGCATTTTTTTTCTAGCACGAGAACCTTTCGTTGAGTCGGGAGTGACATCCATACCTCGACAAAAGCCTCTCTTTCGAAATTCTATTGAAGCTCTCGTATTTATTCGATGAGCGTAATCACAAATTGGGAACGAAACTGTTAAGTCAGGGGTGAAACCCGTACCTTAATGAACCGTTCCACTCCCTAAAATATTTTCAAAAAGCTCTCACCAGGGACTCGACCATCACAATGACTCGAGCCTCGCGATGATTTAGAGGATGAATGCCATGAGCTGCATCCCAGTGGAAGCATAAACCCCCAGAGTCAACGCGTGAGCACGAACTTGTTGGGTGTGATTGAGTTACCTTGGGTAGTCAACGCCTAAACACCCGAGGCACTCCGAGTATCTTAATAAGCCTACAACTCACCGGATTTTACGATTTGATGAACTCAGTTACGTTTTATGTATTTAATTGCGATTATCAATTTTCGCTCCCTGTTTTACAAAACGCATAACTCGCACAGCCATCACAATCCAAAACAAAGACCGAAGGATCGCAACGAAACTAATGTCCGATTTCTCTCGCAATCCCTCCCTTAACGCGTCCTTGCGCATTCTAAACCGTAATGTATGTGTGTGTAAGTACGAACTACAACTATCTATATCTAAGTACAATCAAGACATCGCGTGAAAATCTAGGAAGTTTGTGTCTCCCATGTGGCTCCTATGTGAAGTCTATTTATATTGCACATTACAAGTTTCGACCGCGCTCAATTGCATCGTGAACTCGAAATCATTATGATCGAATCTCATTCCAAATCTCTCTCTGTTTAGATGCCTTCCAACAACTCTATCTCGAGACGAATAGCTAAGAGAAGAGCCAAACGAAGCGCCGATAAGAGGATTGCCTCGATTGTGACCAAGGAAGTGGTCAAGCTCATTCCTCAAATTGTTGCTCAAGTGCACTCTCTCAGTAACTCTCGAGCCACGAAGGACTCTAAGACGGAATCGCCGCAATCTACTTTCCTCTACAAACACTTCAAAGCCTGTGACCCGATGGAATTCACAGGTGAAGGAGGTGCGACCCAACTGCTCCAGCTGTTCGATTCTATCGAAGTCACCCTTCGACAAAGTGGGGGTCCCGATAGTTTCCGTACTACTTGTGCTACCGGGGTATTTCAATCACGAGCACTCGACTGGTGGACCGCCGAACGCAACAAACGTAGGATCTCCGCAGCTTACGCCCTCTCTTGGGACGAGCTGAAGGAACTCTTGAAGGAAGAATATTGTCCCCCTCACGAAGTCCAGAAGCTAGAAAACGAATTTTGGAAAATCAAGCAAAACGGAGGTGACAATACTGACTACACAGCAAGGTTCAAGCAGCTTAGTGCAATCTGTCCAAGTCAAGTTGACACTCCAAGGAAAGCCATCGCGAAGTACCTCCGCGGCTTACCTGAAAATGTGGGTGATTTTGTAGAAGCTTCAAGACCTGCTACCATCGAAGAAACCTACCGTTTAGCCGCAAAGATCAACAGCAAACGAGTCTTGGACGGGTTTTTTTCCAAGAAGCCTGTGAAACAAGCTCGTCAAGCAATCATCATCAACTCATCTGACGATTCCTCTGGCGAATCGATCGAGGAATCATCTGACAACTCCTCTGAAAGCTTCTCTAAGGATTGCTCCGACAATGTCTCTATCAAATCATCAGGCGAATCCGACAACGACACTGCATCATCTCAGGAAGCACAACCAAGCCGCAAACGAGAGACCGTGAGCCCAGACTCATCAACAACTGGACTGCCGCAACCTGAACCTCTCCAATCAGTCCCAGTTCAACCGAAACGTGCTTACAATGGGTCCCATCCCCTGTGTTTCACGTGCACGTATCATCACCCGCCAGAAGAAAATTGTCGCTATTGCACAAATTGCAACTGGTATGGTCATCGTACACAGCACTGCCGCGCAGGACCGCAACTCTGAAGGAAGTCAACAACAGCCGCAGCCTCCGCTAGTGTTCTCCGCAGCAACGTTATTTTGCTTCTAATGTTGTTGTAATAATATGACTTATCGCTGTTATTTCCTTCTATGTGTGGAGCTTATTTCATCTATCGTCGCATGTGGACTCTATTTCTCTTTTACTCCAGCACCACCTAAACGCTAGCACTATGTACTATGTAATGTATTTTACCCTTACAACACTCTTAGAATGAGGTACGATATACGTGCAAGGAACAACTAATCGCGGGTGCACACGGGATTATTCTGGTCAGTGCACGGAGATCGTAGTGAAGTTCTAATGGTGCCATAACGTTTAAAAGCATGATCAAGGGTCTTGGCCATGTCAACGAAGCGTGACACCAAAGCACGGGGCATAAGTAGTAGGGGTAACGCAAGGTGTGCTTTACCATACTACCGAAGTTTCGTGAAGAAAGTGCCATGTGGAGTTGGACGTTATTAGACCTATTATATTATAATGATTACTTTCGACACGATACAAATCAATCACAAGGCGTAACAAACTAAAATCGCATCATTGCGAGACTACTCGTAAGTCTGCGTACGCAACACAATTGCCACATCGATGGACTTAGGTAAGTTCACCCCGAAGAGCAATTGGAGCAACGCAAGACTGGTCGAAAGTCTAGAATGCAACACAATCGTAGTTTTGCTGGATCCATCTCGCAATCTAAATCACTCGATATACGGCTCGAAATCGCAATCATATCTGGTGTGTTCATCTCACAATCTCCAACGAACTTCTACCGCCTGGTGTGGATCGCTTATTGCGGATCGCTAGACGAGTACCGAAAATCACTCGTCGCTTTTTGCTTTAACGCATTTCACGCCTATTTCATCGACTCGATACTCTCATCGCGTGTTGCTATCACTCACCGATACTCGTGTTATCTGTACTACCTTAGCAGGCATGACCTCGCTTCACGAGACAAAACTAATAGGGTCGAAACTTGGTGGTGTTTTGACCATATTAGCAGACTTTCATGGAAAAAGGCCATACGGGCTAGCAATGGTTACTGTTTGTGGTGTATTCAACTCAATCGAATCGCGTATCGTTCACAACGCAACGAACGTCGCTTACCATCTATCAGGGTCTATTGCCTATCGATATTCGGCTATCGCTTGGAATTCATCGCAGTTGTGTAGAATTAGGGTGCATGGCATCGCTTCACGAGACAAAACTAACATGGGAAACGTGGTGTTTTCTATATTAGCAACTCCCGTGGAAACATGCCATGTAAGGTTTTATGTGGAACGAATCGAAATCGCATCTAGTCGAACCAAAAATCACGTCTTTCGCCATCACTTATCGACCGTCGTCTAACCCAGTGTGCCATATCAATGTCTCGCATGATCGAACTACTCGCATTCGCTATCAACGCTTTGTCTACATCCAAGTCGCTTCAGTACTCGGTCTAACGTCCTATCGCTCGGATCGAGGGGTCGAAACTCTATCTGTGTCGTATCGGCACGCGTGACACCGCCTCACGAAACAGAGGTAATATGGGTAAAACATGGTGGATACGCCGCTGGTACTTCCTATATATAAGTGTTTTAATCATATTAGCAAACTTTCGTGGGAAAGTGCCACGTGGGGCTCGATGTAAATTATTTTTCCGTACTGTTAAAGAAAGCCAATTTTTATAAAATTTTGTTAAAACCGTTGGACAAGTGAAATCTCCTTACAACATGGAGAAAACATCGAATCAGTTCAGTTCCGTGCCTAAAGGAAGTTTCATAAGTTCAGTTTTTCCTTAAAAACTTTTGCAATGACAAAAAGAAATCTTCCTGAAGACGATGGTTCGACAATCGAGTTTCAGCTCGAACTCACGTTGTAGGAAAATTTTCTTAAAAAAAAAACCTTATTTTGCCGCCAAATTCTTTTAAAATGTATAACTCGAAAATCTGTTCTCAAATAACAAAAAGAACCCTCCCCACAGTGTTGGTGTGGACCTCGATGCAGTTAGCGCCGCGCCATGAGGGGATTTTCCGAAATATCTTCGAAGATTAATCGATTATCGGTAAGTTTAAAACGTTATGGAATCGCTTTGTGTGTGTCATCACTTTTGGTTATTCGAATCGTATCTTCTCACCGCTCTCGCTCGTCGAATCTTCAATCGATCGCTCGCTTATCTAGACGCTTATAATCGTTACTCTCATTTGCGTCAACCCTTCCGACCCTACTAATGGATTAATTTCGGGACGAAATTTCCTAAAGCAGGGGAGACTGTAACAACCCGCACTTTCGTGCTTTGTTACTACTCGATACACTCGTTACGCCTAGCACTAGAGATTCGGATCATAATGTAACTATATCAGATCTATCGCTAAATCGAAGTAAAATCGAATGATTACGCATATTTTATCGCTATTACAAACCTATTTTCAATAAATCATAACACTCACGATGATGTTGAGTGAGGGCTTAATCTACCCTACTCGATAACCGTGAGGTGTCAAAACGTAAACAAGCAACGCTAACAAAGACTATCGGGTGAGTACCATGTCTCCATCCATCATGACGATGACGGCAACACGAGCAAGTAGTGCCCCGATAATCATTGTGGCACATCACATCGAAGAACGCACTCGAAGGCACGCGTAAATCGATCATCACACCGAATATTGGATATATAAATGCGTATATGCGACCTTTTGTGGTTAATTATAATAAATAATTAAATAATTATATAAATATATGAAAATACGGCCCAAACAGTCGAAATCGCGCCAAAAACGAGGACCCAGGGCTTCCGTACGGACGGGCCACCCAAACGGCTGGGCCAGTCGATCGGACGGGCCAGCCGATCGGCTGGGCCGCCCGATCGAATGGGCCAGCCGATCAGCTGGGCCGGCCGATCGGACAGACAGCCAATCGGCTGGGCCCATCAGATCGAACGGACCGGCCGATCGGCTGGGCCGTCCGATCGGACAGGCCAGCCGATCGGCTGGGCCGGCCGACCGAACGGGCCAGTCGATTCGGCCCAGCTTTCCTCCTTTTTCCTCTTCCCTTGCCTATAAATACCCCTCTATCACCCTCAAACACTTGTTGTTGCTGCTGTTACTCGACCAAGACGTTCCAGCCCCTTAATCTCTCGATTTCTCGCGATTCTTGTAAGTTTTCAACTCAAATCTTGTACTTCCTTGATCTAAATGCAATCCTTCATCTTTCTATCTTTCAAAATCCAACTTTTAACCGTGAAATCAACGGATTCGGAGCGTTCTAGGGTGATGTCACCATGGAGTTCTTCAAAGGTGATGTCATCCCATGAAGAACAACTCAGACCCGAATGGTTTCCATACGATTCTTCATGAATCTCTTCCAAATCTATGTTTTCCTAATCAAAAAGCCATGGATTGAGATGCTCAGAGTGATGTCATCACAAGGTTCTTATGAACTTCAAGTGTTGGTCTCATTCCACCAAGAACAACTCAGAACCCAGGGATTTCCAAGAATAATCTAGGTCTTCACATCAGATCTATATACAAAAACGGTAGAAACAGAGCTTAGGCCAACCTTCAACTCATTCTTAGTGTCGTGTTGGTCGAGGATCTGATTCCTACCGAGGAAACGACCAATTTCGGGTTAAACACGGAAAAACCGTCAAGAACGGCCAGTTCCGATGAAACGGGGTGATTCCCGGCCGTTAGAACAGGTCAGAATTGATGGGATTTCAGTTGTTCAACACGTCACCACAACGTCTCGACCAAAAACACCGAAAACACTCGAAAATCATCAAGAACAGCTGGACAGGCTGGCCGATCGAGCGGCCCAGTCGATCGAGCGGCCCAGTCGATCGAGCGGCCCAGCCGATCGGCTGGACCAGCCGATCAAACGGCCCACTCGATCGAACGGCCCACTCGATCGAGCGGTCCATCCGAATGGGCCAGCTCAGTTCAATTTTTCGTCCAAATTCACGTAGATCGATACCGTTTAACGCGTAATCCAATACTTATGCCATTAGTCTGAAATCAGGACATTCTCAGGCACCATCCCGTCAATCCAACCGAATACGCACTGTGAGTATACTTGACCCCTTTTATCGAATTTTGGGTGTAACATACGTTCCTTATAAATCGAACTTATCAAACAAATGATTCAAATTGTCAATCTATCACTTGCGAATAACTGTTTGCATAGATATACGTGATGCTAGTTGCATGCATGCTAGGACTTATACTCGTGACGTCCCACCCAGACTAGTATAGTACTATTGCGCCCGACGGGGTCTAGTTATGCCATCGAAGAGTCGAGCATCGAGGACTTAGCTGGTAGTATCAGTTTTGTGAGTATATATGTCGTGTGTTACGTTTATGCATATGGAAATTCGCAGCACTTTTAATCTATTATACTATTACATATCAAACCTGTATACTCGCCAATACTTTTGTATTGACAATATTTTAACGTATGTTGCAGGATTAGTCGAAGTCTACATCAAATCAAGCTAGGAAGTCTAGAAACACACCTAAATGCTAAGTTGACGGATTTGAATTGTTTGAGAGGACAAGAAATCTGTGATAACTTATGTGATTGTATTGTTTGTTAGTATGGGATGACAAATGTAATGGATATTATCGCAATATAGTTGTTATGGATTCTCTTGAGCAATCTGATTCGCCTAGTGCCGCGCCCCGATGATTCCGCCATCGGTTGGGGTGTGACATGCGGTATCGAGTTATTATCAACATAACATAACATGTCATAAGTCACTACTTGGTATTAAACGGTTAAAACGAACTGTGAACTCGCCAGCGTTGTCTGATACACTTTTCTGCATGCTTGCAGGTCCTTAGGTTCTTGGATTGGAACTTGCTATCTGGGAGTGCTGGAGTGGTCATGGGTCGCAACTCTTGGATATTTATTCTTGGTTTAGCACATTGTTTTGAAACACTTGAACAACGAATAATCTTATGCTTCTGCTGAATGTTTACTTTGGTTTTAACATATGGTTTGAAACTATTTTATGAATGAATGGAATGTTTTATTTAAATACTTATTATAGTTCAATGTGATTAGTGGCTGGATCCTGATACGTCACACACCTCGCGTGGTTTCCGCATGTGGTATTTTGGAGGTGTGACATTGTTCTTCATTTGTATTGTTAATTAGAGGAATAATATCAAATGTTTTATTGTAATTTGGGGAAATTGAGGTTGTTGGGGTTTTGGCATGTGCATTTGACTTAGAATTGAAGAAAATAACTTGTTCATATTTATAACCGGACCAACGTTTACCTATATGAAAAAACCTAAAACTACAAATACAAATCCAACAGATTTTACTAGAATTGAATATTTCAACACATCGAATCCCTTCATCTCTCTGCAAACACCTACAATTCAACAGAACGAATCCCTTCATCCCTTCTTGTAATGGAATTACTTAGTGCCGCGAACGGAACTGAGGTTGCATATGAGTTTGAATGTTTTAAGAGGATTGTGGCTCCATGCAAGATCTAGACAGTTGATTAGGTCTTCTGGTGGTGTGCCAGATTGCTGCTGTGTTGCAGGTGGTGACGGTGGAAGTGCAGCGGTGGTGGGTGGTGTGGTGTTGATGGTGGAGGTGAGACGGTGGTGGGTGGTGTGGTGTTGATGATAGAGGTGAGACGGTGGTGGAGGGTTTTCAATAGCGGTAGTAAGACTGTGGTGGGTGGTGTGGCGGTGACGATGGTGGTGTGGTGGTGGTGTTGATGGTGGTGGGGGAATACATGTGGTTTAGAGAGAGAAAGAAAGATGAGAGAGATGAAGGTGCAAATGTTTAGAGAGAGAAACAAATAAGGGGAGAAAGATATATAAAAGAATGGGAGAGAGAGAGAGAAATCTAATAATAATTTTTTTTTATTTTTTCACTATAAGGGTATTTTGGTCATTTAAGAATACTTAACCAAAAAATTTGAACAGTGTTAAAAATTTGGACTCAAATGGTTAAGAAAAGTTGCTATAGGGACTCAGGTCGTTAAACATTTTGATTTTGGACTTAAGTGATTAAAACATCTAAAACACAGGGACTCAAAAAGTAATTTCCCCGAAAAATAAGATGTAAAAGGAAATTATAGAGAGAAAAGAAAAAGAAAGGAACATTTTGGAAGGAAGAAAATAATTAAAAGACTTTTTTTCTCTTCAAATCCGTCCATTTTAAAAGAAAAGCTCAAGAGACGATTGTTTTTTATAAACGACGAATTTCTTTTGAAACCCAAAACCTTTCTCTCGGAAACTCGAATGTTTAAATATTAAAAATATTTTAACTTTAATTCTCTTCTCTTCTTTCTAGTTCCTTTAATTAGAAAACTCTATAACACAACCTCCTTCACACTTTCTTTCGGACTTTGGAATTGCAGCCGATATTAGGCCCAACCACAGTCCACTTTGTTCTTTTTCACAGGGGCCGCTTCTCTTTTCCTTTTATGCAATGACTAGGCCCAATTTAATTTCTTCATTTTTGCTTTCATAAAATAGTTACAGATTCTTTTATAAAAAGACAGCTTGTTTAAAAAGTTACTTTATACATTTTCTTAACTAAAAATTATCTTAAAACTTTATAAATAATGTAAAGTATAAAAATATATAAACTAATATTTTTACATAATGACAATTTTATGCCCGGAAATCTATAAATTTTATTAAAAACGTCTTTAGCTAAGAAATAATAAATTTTCATTTATTAAAAACTTCTTTAGCTAAGAAATAATAAATATTCAAATGGAGATCTAAGGGTGTTATCATTTATTTTCTATACAGATACAAATTGCCTTTTTTTTTAATAAACAATAACGACCAAACTTTGTTCCCATTGACTTTTCTATAAACATTATTTAGATAAAAAAGTATACGACTAACGAAATATGTACGACATCCCTTTGGACAAAAATAATAATTTAGAATCTTTTAATTTTTTAAGTAACTGTTGTTCCAAGCACCTGCCAAAGTAGGTATCACCAGCTCAATTTGTACCAACTAAAAAAACACAGATCCTATTAAATTTTCAATATCTTCAACAATTAGACATAACAATGATAACATATAGAATAGGGTGCTACTTTCTACACCCCCTATTTACTTTTTTCACCCCCCTCCTCTCACATACTTACAGGTGGGGCCTGCGTGGGACCGACAGTTTTCCTCTCACAAGGGGGGGTATAATCAGGAAAGAGGGGGAGTGCGTATAGAATGAGCCAGAAAAAAAAAAAGCTAAAATGAGAAGTTGAGAAGTATGACATTTAAAGAATTGTCTAAAGTTTTATTAAACAACCTGTTGGCAGTTTTACCTGTGTGAAGTGTCTTGAAACATAACCTAAACCAAAAATGCACAATCAACTTCATGAAAGCTTGATTCACACTTGAGCTAAGACTTAATGTTGAGTAGTAAAAAAAGTTGTGATAGTGATGGTTTGACCATCGTCATAGTATCGGGAGTCCGCATACGTACTAGAGAATTTAGGATTCACATGTGAAAAAAAAAAAAAAAAAACTAAATATTACAAGCATGTCCTTTATGAAAGTTAGGCTCGAGTTATAATTAGTGGCGGATCTAATAATAATTTTTAAGACCATGTGTAGTGGAAGGGGAAGATAATGCCCGCACCCTAGGGCATTTTACGTCATGTGGCGGTCCAGTCAGCAAAGGGGCATTATTGGGCGTTTTCTAAAATGGGTGTAGTGGGGATGGGACATTATTGGGCATTATGTTTTGTAATAAAATAAAATTAAAAAAAAGAACTTAAAATTCTTATTGGCCAATTAATGCAAACTGAAATATGATTGGACAAGCATTCTCCCCTTTCAGCGTTTTTTAAACCAGGCCAAGGGGGCTATTTTTGAATTTTTTTTTTTTAAAGCGCCCCATGTAATGGTTTGGGGACGTTTTTAGGCGTTTTTTTTTTGAATTTAAAAAAAAAAAAAAACGCCCCACTACTGGTGGTCTAATGGGTTCACTTTTTTTACATTCTCCATTTTCATAGAACCGGACATAAAAACTTTTGAGTCGGTTCAACGGTTCGGGTCGGGTAATAATAAAAATACGATACATAAGTTTGTCTTTTTCATTATGTAAACAATTCAATGAAATGCCTTAATGAATATAAAAAATCTTCGTTCAAAATCACTTAATTTTGGCCACAATTGTATGCTGTGAGCATGATTTCTAACTTCTCTTCCATCTATTTTTGCCTTTTTAATCTTCTGAAGTTGCTTTATATTTGTTACAAAATCAGAAATAAAAGTGAATTTGTTGTGTTTCAATAGAAGTTAATGTAGATGAATAGTTGTATATACAAGGCATGTTTAGAATAACTAGTCGTTTACCCACGCGATGCGGCGGGAAACATATCACCTAGGTTGGTGAGTTTAAGGCTACTCTAGAAGGTGTGAGCCGTGGGGTGCCTTTTCTTTGTTGGCCTTATTTTGCTAATCAGTTGCTTAACCGGACGTACATTTGTGACTTCTGGATGAATGGGCTGGGGTTTGAAAAGGATGAAAATGGTGTTATCGGGAGAGATGAAATCATGGGTAAAATAGATTGGCTGATCAACAATAGAGAGTTCAAAATAAGGGCACTCGATCTCAAGAAAAAGGTTATGAACAGTATTAGAGAAAATGGTTCATCGTGCAAGAACTTTAAACGCTTCGTTAAGTGGATGCAGGAGAAAGATGGTTATGGTGAGAACGTTACGAAGATACAGTTGGGTCTGTAAGATAATAGGCCAAAGCTAATAAAATGTTTTGTATTTTGACCAGTTAAGAAAACAACTTGTTTTGGGTACCATTACTTTTCATACCCAACCCACCGATTTTTTTAATTTTTGCAAGATATTAAATTTTATGACATGCTGCCGTGACCAATAAAACCTACGTCAGATGACTTTAAAAGAGCTTTTATAACCTTTACTGGCATTGTTTATAAACACTACAGAAAAAGACTTTTAAAGTAGATTTCACATGAAGCCAACTTCTCAATTAACTCAAACACGAATATAGTTAACTAACTCGTACAAGTACTGATTCAAAACAGAAAGCCAAATCCACAAAACACACCAAACAAAAAACAACCAAAATTTGTTCCTTCATGCTAAATGTATAAGCTACATAACATAAAATATATGATTGGAATTAGACCTGGCAAATGGGTCAGGTCAGGTCATGCTGTCATGGGTCAAAACGGGTTCGGGTCAAAATGGGTCAATTATAAAAAGGGTTGTTTTGGTTCGGGTCAAAACGGGTTTGGGTCGGTCCGGGTCAAAATGGGTTTCGGGTCGGGTCCTTTTTTTTTTGCTGATAATGATAACTAATATGCGTTAATTATTCATCAGAATCACAATCACAAGTGCCACAGGCTTGTACAATAATGTCACTAAACACCAATAAAGATTCTGGCGTATTATCCAACATCAGATAAAGAAAGTGTACGCCCCATGACATCAATTAAAGATAGTATTGTGTAAGAATCATAACTTCTTTGATGTTGAAAGATTACCCTGTTCCTGCTATGTATTTCCAACATGAGCCTGAAATCTTACAAGAATGCAGCACAACATAAACATTCAGATCAAAGTTTTAAAACAAAAGGTCCATTCCGTTCACCAGAAATAACAACACATAAGATCATAACAATGTAAATCAAAGGGCCAGATAGCAATGCCACGCGTATTTCCAACCAATCTACGAAAGAGTACATACCAATGGTAGGAATCGTCATCACGATCTCACCAAGCTTGAGCTTGTACAAAATGGTCGTCTTACCAGCTGCATCAAGATCCACATCTTCTTGGCAAACGGCCTGTAACGCCCTGCGTTTTCATAATTTCCTTATTTAGAAACCATTACTTGGATTTCTATTTTTGGAAACCTTGTATTCTTGTAATCGCTCCTTTCATTGTAATCATTATCAAACCGAGACTTGGATCATTAAAGAAGCTTGCATTTTGTTACATTTATGTTATACGCATTCTATGTATGCTCGTATGTTCGATTTGGTGAATCAATCGATGTTTAATCGTTATTCTTGGAAACTATGTGCGAAACTTGTAAATACATGAAGCTTGTGCTTTAAACGTATTTTGAACGTAAACAATACTTGATTATGAAACTTATACGCTTAATCATACTTTAGTTATGATCATCATGCTTAACTACACCTTATACTATGCTTTTATATCGAAACAAGTCCCTAAACTCTCAAGATTGTACCTAAAAGGATCAAATACAAACTCCAGGGACTAAAGTGTAACAAAACAAAAGTTGGGAGACCCCTACCCTGTCACACCCCCAAAATCCACACGCGGAGTATCACCGCTTGGAGGCATGACTGACCAGGATCCTAACCACCAATCATATTGAACATGTAATATATAGCGGAAGCATTTAATTAACCCAAACAATAGTATGTATGTTTTATCATAAGTGTTGAATTATCATTCACGATCCTTTGCCCACAACGACCTGCTCCTCCCTGTGCAAGCTCCATAATGTACCTAAGGTCCTGCAAGGCATGCAGCAGAGAGTCAACAACTAGTTGAGCGAGTTCACAGAAAGTAAGTTCAGTAATAGAAATGGTATAGCAAGCATCGCGTTCGTTCATCTAATCATGCCTTGTTTTAGTTCGTTCATTGTTCATGTATAGTATTGGTTCGTATCGCGGGCCATTTCGGCATGTATGCGAAGATTAAAGAAAGTTCTCAAGTATTCTAGACTATGTATATTTGTATCGCGGCCACCCTGGCATGTGTGCGAAGTTTTAGTATATAGTTCGCGACCTTTCCAAGGCATGTGTGCGAAGATCAGTCATAATATCGCAGCCAACCCCTGGCGTGTGTGCGAAGATCAGTTCAAGTAGGTATACTAGTCTAGCTGTATCTCATCCTTTACCACCCTCACCCTGAGGACTCATATCATTATGTTCCGTTAACTAAGTATGTACGTAAAATCATCCAATCCCATTCCCACCCTGGGAACCCCATGCCTTGGCTGTGTGAACTCACCTTGGGTTGCTCGGCAGATACACAAGAAGTACAGGTAGCAAGTAATTGGTCACTCACGTCCTATCATAGTATTTAATCAAGTCAGGTTTGTGCAAAGCACGTATGTTACCAACACGTATTGATCATGGCAGTGTACACGTATTTCATAGCAGTCCAATAACAATCAGCCCAATATTAACCGTCCCAACATACCCCGGCCCAAACAGATAAGCAGTTCAAAAGCATAACAGTCAACAGTGTAGGCCCAATAGTGCAAAGGTGGTCTCGAGTCGCAACCGGCGATCTCGAGTCGCAACTGGGTTATAAGTCGCAACCGCTGGTTGCGAGTCGCAATGACTGGTCTCGGCTCGTCATGGTTCGGTTACGAGTCGCAACGGGACTCGCAACCATGGTCTCGGTTTGGCATGGTCTGGTTACGAGTCGAAATCATGACTCGCAACCGTGATTCCGGCTGATGCTGATGGGGTCTCGACTCGCAACTGGAGGTGCCGAGTCGTAACCGTGTGTGCTGTCAATTTTGTAACAAGTTTCCAAGTTTCATGCAATCATACATAATCAATTATCAGTTTCCAACTAACATCCCGTAATATCAGCAATTAGATCAAACAGTTTCGGAAAACAGATCAATTAACATAATTTCCAACTTTTAGTTTAGCATGCAAACAGTCAGTTGTCCATCGGTTTTCTCATGAACCCTAATCAGATCAAAGCATGAACAATATTTGATTACCAATAACAAAATCGATCACATCAATTCGGAACCCTGTTCGGCCGATCAACAAAACTAAATCAAACATCTCTAATCGTTCCAGCCTAAGCATGTGATTAACAAACATCTTATTATCACCGATTGCATGAACCCTAGCCGGATTAGTCCTAGTTTATTAGCTAACATAAAACACACAAGTCCGGTCGATTAACAGGTAAGTCCGGCCGGTTAACACTAAACATAACACAGCCAATACCATTAGCCGATTAACAACAATATTCGATTACAACATTCAGCCAATTATAACCATGTCCGATCCAATTATTATACTATCCGAATCAATCACAGAATCAATATAACACAATTAAACACTAACCGATTTCAAGTAAAGAGGTGACGATCGGGAAACAAGGGTCTTCGAGTTCGGCCGGTCTTCGATTCGCGAATGAGAGGAAGAGAAAAAGCTAGGTTTCTTGTGTGTTAGGATTTGCAACAAGTGAGGAAACAACCCCCAAGGGTGATTATTTGTTTGCGTAGAGGGGAAGTGGGCCGGCCCATCCGCTCGGGCTGCCCTTGGGCCGTGCGTACAAGGTGTAAAGCCCAATGGCTTTGTGCGATTGGATTTGGTGTGTGGTTCGGGTCCGGTTTCATTAACATACATACACATTATATACACAACACAAGTAGCACGTAATATCATAGCACGTAATCATAACACGTTCTCGTACGTTGCACAAAGTAGGTCTAAGGTTCGAGTTGTCACATTATCCCCAACTAATTGGAAATTTCGTCCCGAAATTTGGTATGCACTCACTGAGGAAGCTAGGTAAGTTCAATAGTTCACTGGTTTTCCCTGGGGTGTCACATCCTCCCCCCGTTGATCTGGAATTTCGTCCCGAAATTCCGAAGTAGTAGCTTCAACCTCAGTAGTGGTAGCATTGGTTTCGAATAACTGGGGGTACTTTTCTGTCATCCTGTCTTCGCGTTCCCAGGTGTACTTTGGGCCACGTTGGAGTTCCAACGAGCTCGAACAAGAGGGATTCTCTTGTGTTTGAGGACCTTCACATCCCGGTCCGTGATTTCTACTGGTTTCCCGACGAACTGCAACCGCTCGTCGATAGTTCGATACCTGAAAGACATTGTGAACTGCCCCGAGTTCAGCTGGTAAGTTCAATCTATAGGCTACCCTGCCTGTACGTTCTATGATCCCGAATGGTCCCCGACCTGATATTCCAATGGCTTTCTACGCTCGTCCGCGTAGGCTTTCTGACGGTCGCGTGCTGCCGCCATGCGTTGTCGTATCTGTGCAATCTTTTTCCGTGGCGTCCATAAAATCTCTGGACCCGTAATCTGACTATCCCCCACCTCTGCCCAACAGAGAGGTGACCGGCATTTACGCCCGTACA
The DNA here is from genome assembly GCF_002127325.2 of Helianthus annuus. NCBI lineage: Eukaryota > Viridiplantae > Streptophyta > Magnoliopsida > Asterales > Asteraceae > Helianthus > Helianthus annuus. Next base: position 16,759,002 of record NC_035446.2, read on the forward strand.
ATGCCTCGAATGGAGCGGCTTGTATGCTACTGTGCTCATGTTTAATCGTGAGTCGAATGGTTTGTGCATTGCTTGCCAAAGTTCTGACGTGAATCGTGCATCGCGATCCGAAATGATGGACGTGGGCACCCCGTGCCTCGAAACAATCTTCTTTAAGATAGATGTCTGCGAGAGTGGAGGACTTGTCCGTTTCCTTAATCGGTAGGAAGTGTGCAGACTTGGTGAGTCGATCCACGATCACCCATATGGTATCGTTCCCATGCTGGGATCGAGGTAGGCCTGTAACGAAATCCATGGAAATTTCTTCCCATTTCCACTGAGGTATCTTAAGCTGCTGAAGTAGGCCCGTTGGTTTCTGATATTCAACCTTGACTCTTGCACAGGTCAAGCGTTTTCCAACGTACGTAGCGATGTGGGCCTTCCTGCTAGGCCACCAATAAGTAGTGCTGATGTCGTAGTATGTTTTATCCGACCCTGGATGTACTGAGTAGTGAGACTTGTGAGCTTCATCCATCACAAGTTCGCGTAGACTGCCATGAAGTGGGACCCAAATACGCCCCGTTACATAGTAGGCGCCGTCTGCCTTCTGTCCTAATCGTTGTCGTGAGTCGTGTAAGGCTCCAGCCTTGACGTTTTCGGGCTTCAATGCTTCTACCTGAGTAATTCGTACCTGTGCTGGCAGGCTAGTCTGGATCGTAAGCTGTAGCGCTCGCACGCGCTGAGGTAGAGTGTCCTTCCGACTGAGGGCGTCTGCCACAACATTGGCCTTGCCTGGATGATACTTGATGGCGCATTCGTAGTCGCTAAGTAGTTCAACCCATCGTCATTGACGCATGTTCAAATCCTTCTGCCTAAGGATATGCTCGAGACTCCTGTGAGCGGTGTAAATCGTGCACCTAGTACCGTACAGGTAGTGTTTCCATATCTTAAGCGCGAAAAACAATAGCTCCCAGCTCTAAATCGTGCGTCGTGTAGTTGCGTTCATGAATCTTAAGTTGACGTGAAGCGAAAACGATAACCTTGTCGCGCTGAAAAGCAGTCTCCTGGGGCTCTCCCAGCAATAGGTGACACCCTTCTGTGTCAATAGCGTAAGTGGCTGAGCAATCTTCGAGAAATCCTTGGTAAACCGTCTGTAGTTCGTGGTGCAGGCCAGTTTCTGGTTGAGTCTACCTCGGATGGATCGACACGGATCCCATCCTTGTTCACTACGTGGCCTAAGAAGTGGACTTCACGAATACTATGACGAACTTGTCTAAGTAGGGTTTGCACACCCTGTTCATAAGGTCCTTAAATACGGCAGGAGCGTTCAAATAATATCAACCCATCCATCATATCAAACATAAAGTATAGTAATTAAAATAGTCCATAAAACCCAATACGATTCATGTTCAAACCAAACTTTGTTTGAGTAACAGAGACATAATAAAGAAAATCCCAAAACGAGTTATAAGTTCAAACAGCGTCTCCTTGTCCTAGCATGAAAGCTCGACCCCTTGCCTCGTTGCCATTGTTGTTGTTGTTGTTCCCATTGCCCTGGTTATTGTTGTTGTTCTGATTCTGGTTCAACTGTGGGCAATCGCGCTTGTAATGACCTTCTGCCCCACACTGGAAACATCCCCGATTTCCACGCTGTGGCTGCTGCTGCTGCTGTGGGTTCTGAGGAACTGGTGGTGGAAGTTGCTGGTCCTGGTTTGCAGGTCGTGAGCTCCTGCAATCTTTGGCTTGATGCCCAATCTTGAGACATCTCTGGCAACGTTCCTTGCGACACCTTCCACTGTGGTGCTTGTTACACTTGTTGCATAGTGGGTGTACTCCCCTGTATCCACCCTGCTCCTGACTGCCAGATGATTGCTGACTCGGATTCTGGTAGTCATTCGTCCTGCGCTGCTGTGCTTGAGACTGTTCGGAATCCCCATCCCATTTCCGTTTGTTGTCGCTGGGTGTAGCAGTAGTAGCAGCTGAAGTGACTGTAGCAGTAGCGTTGACACGCTTAGGCAGTTTATTCTGATCCACTGCCTGGTCGGTGATGCGATGAGCGAGGCGTTGGATTTCCTGGATGTTTTCGAGGTTAGCCGACGTCACGTGGCTCTGAATCTCTGGCGCCAAACCCTTGAGATACAACTCAATGCGCTTGTATGGAGGGTCCACCATAGTAGGACACAGAACTGCCAGCTCGTTTGACCGTTTCGTATACGCTTCGATCTCTGACCCAATCATTTTCAGGTTATACAGCTCGTCTTCCAGCTTGTGAATGTCTTCACGCGTGCAATACTCACGCTTGATGAGTTCCTTAAAATCGTTCCATGGGGTGGCGTTCGCAGCTGCCAACCCTAAGATTTGAACTTGGGCGTTCCACCAAGTCAGTGCTATTCCTTCCAAGGTGCCGGTGGCAAACTTGACCTTGCGAGCCTCAGGGCACTCGCACATTTCGAATACGGATTCTAGCTTCTCAAACCAGTGGAGGAGTCCCACTGCCCCCTCTGTGCCGCTGAAGGAATTTGGACGACAGTCCATGAAGTTCTTAAAGGTGCAAACTTGCTGCGCTGGTTGACCTATTGTGTACGAAGAGGGCAAAGTTTAAATACAGGGCTAGCTTAGGAATGTAGGATCTAAAGATCCTAGTGTAAGTTATGACTACAGGGTATACTACCTGCTTGAGCAGCTGCAAGTGCCGCAGCAACTTGAGCTTGAACGAGAGCCTCTAGCTGGGCTTGAGTCATGTTGATTCGTCCAGACATGATCTTCATAGTAAAAGTAATGTAAATAAGAGTGGCTCGCGAGTAGGGCGATGACAGAAAAGTATGGGCATATAGGTGTTCTCATGTAATCAAAGCATGTGTATCTAAACGTAATGCGAGCAAAGTTCTAAGCAGTTCTAGCAAACAGGCAATAGCATAAACCTTATTACCTAAGATGTCGAGTCTTGCACGTGGAGCGAAGCGTCGTTGTGGATCGTTGAGAGCACTGTTCTGGTTATAGTCTGGTTTTAATAAAAACGTTTTCCCACATTAAAACCTAGTTCTCTATAACCAATGGCTCTGATACCAATCTGTCACACCCCCAAAATCCACACGCGGAGTATCACCGCTTGGAGGCATGACTGACCAGGATCCTAACCACCAATCATATTGAACATGTAATATATAGCGGAAGCATTTAATTAACCCAAACAATAGTATGTATGTTTTATCATAAGTGTTGAATTATCATTCACGATCCTTTGCCCACAACGACCTGCTCCTCCCTGTGCAAGCTCCATAATGTACCTAAGGTCCTGCAAGGCATGCAGCAGAGAGTCAACAACTAGTTGAGCGAGTTCACAGAAAGTAAGTTCAGTAATAGAAATGGTATAGCAAGCATCGCGTTCGTTCATCTAATCATGCCTTGTTTTAGTTCGTTCATTGTTCATGTATAGTATTGGTTCGTATCGCGGGCCATTTCGGCATGTATGCGAAGATTAAAGAAAGTTCTCAAGTATTCTAGACTATGTATATTTGTATCGCGGCCACCCTGGCATGTGTGCGAAGTTTTAGTATATAGTTCGCGACCTTTCCAAGGCATGTGTGCGAAGATCAGTCATAATATCGCAGCCAACCCCTGGCGTGTGTGCGAAGATCAGTTCAAGTAGGTATACTAGTCTAGCTGTATCTCATCCTTTACCACCCTCACCCTGAGGACTCATATCATTATGTTCCGTTAACTAAGTATGTACGTAAAATCATCCAATCCCATTCCCACCCTGGGAACCCCATGCCTTGGCTGTGTGAACTCACCTTGGGTTGCTCGGCAGATACACAAGAAGTACAGGTAGCAAGTAATTGGTCACTCACGTCCTATCATAGTATTTAATCAAGTCAGGTTTGTGCAAAGCACGTATGTTACCAACACGTATTGATCATGGCAGTGTACACGTATTTCATAGCAGTCCAATAACAATCAGCCCAATATTAACCGTCCCAACATACCCCGGCCCAAACAGATAAGCAGTTCAAAAGCATAACAGTCAACAGTGTAGGCCCAATAGTGCAAAGGTGGTCTCGAGTCGCAACCGGCGATCTCGAGTCGCAACTGGGTTATAAGTCGCAACCGCTGGTTGCGAGTCGCAATGACTGGTCTCGGCTCGTCATGGTTCGGTTACGAGTCGCAACGGGACTCGCAACCATGGTCTCGGTTTGGCATGGTCTGGTTACGAGTCGAAATCATGACTCGCAACCGTGATTCCGGCTGATGCTGATGGGGTCTCGACTCGCAACTGGAGGTGCCGAGTCGTAACCGTGTGTGCTGTCAATTTTGTAACAAGTTTCCAAGTTTCATGCAATCATACATAATCAATTATCAGTTTCCAACTAACATCCCGTAATATCAGCAATTAGATCAAACAGTTTCGGAAAACAGATCAATTAACATAATTTCCAACTTTTAGTTTAGCATGCAAACAGTCAGTTGTCCATCGGTTTTCTCATGAACCCTAATCAGATCAAAGCATGAACAATATTTGATTACCAATAACAAAATCGATCACATCAATTCGGAACCCTGTTCGGCCGATCAACAAAACTAAATCAAACATCTCTAATCGTTCCAGCCTAAGCATGTGATTAACAAACATCTTATTATCACCGATTGCATGAACCCTAGCCGGATTAGTCCTAGTTTATTAGCTAACATAAAACACACAAGTCCGGTCGATTAACAGGTAAGTCCGGCCGGTTAACACTAAACATAACACAGCCAATACCATTAGCCGATTAACAACAATATTCGATTACAACATTCAGCCAATTATAACCATGTCCGATCCAATTATTATACTATCCGAATCAATCACAGAATCAATATAACACAATTAAACACTAACCGATTTCAAGTAAAGAGGTGACGATCGGGAAACAAGGGTCTTCGAGTTCGGCCGGTCTTCGATTCGCGAATGAGAGGAAGAGAAAAAGCTAGGTTTCTTGTGTGTTAGGATTTGCAACAAGTGAGGAAACAACCCCCAAGGGTGATTATTTGTTTGCGTAGAGGGGAAGTGGGCCGGCCCATCCGCTCGGGCTGCCCTTGGGCCGTGCGTACAAGGTGTAAAGCCCAATGGCTTTGTGCGATTGGATTTGGTGTGTGGTTCGGGTCCGGTTTCATTAACATACATACACATTATATACACAACACAAGTAGCACGTAATATCATAGCACGTAATCATAACACGTTCTCGTACGTTGCACAAAGTAGGTCTAAGGTTCGAGTTGTCACATACCCGCCGCGTGACGCGAGGGTCCTAGACGTCACGCGACGCCCTTGTTTCGGCAGAATGTGTGTTTCCTTTCAATTCTTGCACGAAATCCCAATAATCCAACTCACCCAATCACCTTTAATCCACCTCTAATCACCTCCAATCACCTTCTAACTCATTCATTATAAATACCCACCTTCTCCAACCCATTTGACACTTTCACAACCCTCTAATCTTCACAAAATCACTCTCAAATCTGCAGAAAATCTGAGTTTGGACAGCTTCTTGTATCTTTACTAAAGTGAGTGTAACTCACTCATTTCTTAACCAAATCACTTGGTTCTTCTTCCTAATGCTTCATTATGTCCTTAGGTTTGAATCCTTGGTTTTTCCTTGGAAGAATCATGCTTGGATTTGCCTTAAAATGGACCAAAACTTTATGTTTTATATTTTATTTTTCAACAACTTGTTATTCCTTATCAAACTTGAGTTTACTCATCTCATTCCTATGTCCTAATGCTTACAACACTTTTGTGGTTGGTTAGGCTTAAAAACAAGGTTGAGACACTTAAAAATCAGAGGATTAAACCTCATAAACTTGGTGTTTTATTTAGGGTTTTAACCCACAAATCATGTCAAACTTAAGCTTTGATACATAAGTGATTATGGAACAACTTGGGTTGTTCCAAACATAAAATCCTCACATGGTTTGATGATTTCTAATAGATAGTTTACTTTACTTACTTGTAATGACCTTAGTTCATGACCCTCCTTGGTTGTTTTTACATCAAGTGTAGTGGTGAACATCTAAGGGGTCCCTAAACGGAAGCATGTTCTTCATACCCCGTACATGACATTCATGAATGACTCGAGGTGCCTAAACGAAGATCTTAATCTTCTACCTCCTACTTGAATTATTGGACTTAATAATATGTACATACACATCTTTGATAATCATCTAAGGACCTAAAACCTTGTCATGATTCTTATGAGTGTTCAACTCATGAAATCACTAAGACCCTTGTGGTTACCAAGTGTCATGCAAGTGTTGAAGGGAAGATGAATACTTTGATATTATATTCTATTACATTTTCATGTTACTTAAATTCCGAATCTTCCGAATCCCCCAAACTCATACACTTTGTTTCTTTGTGTAGAGGAACAAGGTGCTCCAACTAGCTAAACCACCAACTTACTCTCGGACCTCAAGCTAAAGACTTGCAAACCGTGAGTATACTCGTACTTCCCCCTTTTTACTTTTACCACTTTTGGGGTGTAACATGTTTACCTATTAACTTACACATGAACACTTTGTTAAACACACGAACGTTCCTATAACATGCTTGTATACGTGATGACTTGATACTTTAAACTTGGGTTATTCTTATGTGTTGAACTTATCATTAACTTCGTACGAGCCAAACCTTGACATATGTAGCGCTATAGGATTAACGACCCGCCCGTAAACTTGAGGTTATGTCTTGAGCATATTGCGTTTTCTTGGTTTGATATGTTAGACACATGCCATATTTAATGTTTATCTTGAATCATATGCTTGTCATGAGGAATTGTCACACTTTTTATCTTATGCTATGTACGTACCAAACTTGTATACTCGCCTTTGCTTTTGCATTGAATTGTATTTTTAAACATGTTACAGGTTGATGATGATGAAATGAAAACGGATAGCAAAGATGCCTAGATACTCACTTAGACGTTTAGGTTTAAAGTGTTGTATCAATTTTGTTTATGTTATGTTGAACAATGTTGTTATTTGCTTTTCTTGTAATGTTTTGACAATTTATTTTGGAAATGAAATTTGGATTATTAAATTATTGTCACAAATAGCGTTATGATGTCTCGAGCAATCTTCACACTTCGTCTCATCCCGATGTTTCCGCCATTGGTTGGGGTGTGACAGATTGGTATCAGAGCCATAACTATAGGGAATTAGGAAAATTGCCATGCTTTTGCCCTAGTCTATAGTTTTAGGAACTTTGCCTCTTATTTGTTGTTTAAAAACATTTGTACTCTACCTCGCATGCTTCCTAGCTACACTTCTTGTTATTAAACTTATGCGCCTTTCCTAAGGCTAACACGAATACACTTATGTTATTTCATACTCTTGTAACATCAACGAGACAACTTTACCAAAATAGGCGTGAAACCCACAATTTGGTAAACGACTCTCACTCTACCTTTAATCTATTTTTGCACGAAATTTCACCATTAAGCTAGGAGTGACATCCACAACTTAATGGTAATTTCCATTTCAACTCTAGTGGACCCTTGTCAAAGTGTCAAAATTTTATTTTGGCCGACAAGTACCAACCACATTTAGGGTACGAAATCGTCAAGTTAGGGGTGAAACCTGCATCTTGTCGATTAAGTCCCATTCCTTGATTTTATTCTCGCCAAAGTCCCGAATGTTCCAATCATTTAGAGATGTGTAGTAACCGGAAGGGTAAGATACCGTTAATCGCTTCTCGACGAGAGTATCTTACTTATAGGCCAAAGCACAATATCTCTAAATCGAAAGGACTTTCGACCCACTTTGGAAGTGTCGACGTTTCTCTACCCGAAACAATCCTATGTTTTATTGAGCCTCTCTTTTATGTAACTCAATTTATATGTGATTTTATACTTGAACGTTCATTCATTCCAAATGTCGTTTTAATCATTTCGCACGTTATCGCAATCACAAACGATAATAATCCCTCGTGAACAAACTAAATTTACAATGCTTTCATTTATTCATGTTAGGTTATGTGGAATTCATGATTATGCTATATGAGACGTTTAAACTTTTATACTATGCAAATCAACTTGAATCTTTACGTTATGTGACCCTTTATGCTATGTGATCAATTTCATTTTCTTAAACAAATATTATGACCAAGTCTCATCTACTCCCTCTTTTCGAATTCAAATTATTTTTTTTATTTCATTTTCTATGCGTATATCGTACAAATACTTTATCGTACATTTATACATTATTTACATGCATGAGTTCACATAATTTTATTTATACCCCTTGTAACAATAAATGGAGACATATAATCAAGATGGGAGTGATTTCCTTACCTTGACGACTAACTCCGTTTCTTTTCTCATCTTACAACGACCTCGCCAATGAATTAGGGGTGATTCCCTTACCTAGGTGATCGTTACCGATATTTTCCTTAATAGACTATATTACGTAAACATGATCACGTTTATATCTAAATCTTTTATCATTAGCCAAATCTCTATTTATTTCAACATGCATTGTTTATATGAACGAATTTCTTATTCTACAATCTATTTTTATATAGCCCATACACACAAAATTGTTAACCTTTACCATAAACGCTTATGTCTCGATTTTCAAAAATTACGAAATACTACTTATCAACCTAGTTGGTTTAATAAATCCATTGCCCATGAACTTTTGTATCCAACGTAATTATTGAAAAAGGCTCATCTTATATCCTTAAACTAGAGATCTTCTAATTTCAATTAGGAAATCGAATCAACTTTTTCACGCACACCTACAAAATACAACCAATGTTATTTAATCATTTGCTAAAAATTTCTTTCAAAATCAGTAAAATGTTTTATTAAAGACGCCTTTTCAACAATCACTAAGATCGTATACCAAAAACCCTTTTCTTAAGAAATTAACGTTGTCACAAAAATCTCTAAACTTCGAATTTATTCTTTGATGCAAGATCATTTGAAACGATGCAAACTTATTTACTTCTAGAACCTTTTCAACCATTATTCAATACGTCAATTTAATTTAAAATGTGTGGGCAAGGAAACTTCATAAGAACCAACCATCTTCAACATATGTAATCTTTTTTTAAAAAAAAAAACAAGAGTAGCATTTCCTTTTCGTTCACAAAGTATAACACACATAACCAATAGATATTTTATACTCTCTTTACATTTATGAACTAGATTCTATATTTCATGTCAACTCAATCTATTTTGATTGTAATTAAACGTCACGCTTTGCTCAAAACAACTATATATGTATATCATTGTATGTGCTTAGGTTTATATCTCATGACAATTACACTTATACCCTCATTTTACCTTCATACTCAAAATTTCTTGGCCTTTCTTTTCATGTTTAAATTCGTATATTACGATTCATATCATAAACAAAATCATTACGTATTACACTCATATCCATATTCGTATTTCTACATCTTATGTCTACACCTATATTTACATTTACACATTTATGTTAATTTTCATAATCATATCTATATTCATACGTTTTATACTATACTCGTGTTCCCAAATTATACATTTACACTACACTTATATCTAAGTTTATATTCATGTAATACAATTATACTTACACTCACAATTACGTTGCGCTAATATTCATATTCGTGTTTATACGCATATATCCTACTTGTACCTGTACCTATACAACTATGCTTAAACTTATATTCACATCCATATATTTTCCTCATACCAATACAATTATGTTTGTACTTAAATTCATAGTTATACTTGCATTTATACAATTTATGATAGACTCATACTTATACATATACTATCATTTATATGATTTACGTTTATGCTCACGCTCATTCGTTTATGCTCACAATTGTACTCATATATATACTCATACTTTTACTCATACTCCTGGCATGCGTTTTATTTAAACTTATACTAGACTCATACTTTTTACACAAAATTTATACTTTCGCACTATACGCGGGCGAAACCCGAGGGATTCGCTTACGTTGTTATACTATTTGAAACACAAGCGTGCTTATATGCTATGCCTCTATGCACGCAATCTTATTTTTTTTGAATTTATTTATACCTTAATTCATACGCAACTAGTACAAGTTATGCGGATCATGTGACGATCAATGTAATCGCGGGTGCACACGGGATTATAGTGATAGTCGTATGAGAACCATAGAGTGTACTATTGTGTATGGTAAGACACGGAACATAACATGACACCGGATACGAAACGAACGTCACATGGTCAAAAGATGGTGGATACGCCGCTGGTACTTCCTATATATAAGTGTTTTCACCATGTTACCAAACTCTCGTATAACGTGCCATGAGAAATTCAGTGTTTTGAAGACCTTTTTGGACCTTATTGCCAGAACTTTTTCAAACCTTCCGTCTTCCTAAATTTCGGGACGAAATTTCCTAAAGGAGGGGAGACTGTAACGCCCTGCGTTTTCATAATTTCCTTATTTAGAAACCATTACTTGGATTTCTATTTTTGGAAACCTTGTATTCTTGTAATCGCTCCTTTCATTGTAATCATTATCAAACCGAGACTTGGATCATTAAAGAAGCTTTCATTTTGTTACATTTATGTTATACGCATTCTATGTATGCTCGTATGTTCGATTTGGTGAATCAATCGATGTTTAATCGTTATTCTTGGAAACTATGTGCGAAACTTGTAAATACATGAAGCTTGTGCATTAAACGTATTTTGAACGTAAACAATACTTGATTATGAAACTTATACGCTTAATCATACTTTGGTTATGATCATCATGCTTAACTACACCTTATACTATGCTTTTATATCGAAACAAGTCCCTAAACTCTCAAGATTGTACCTAAAAGGATCAAATACAAACTCTAGGGACTAAAGTGTAACAAAACAAAAGTTGGGAGACCCCTACCCGCCGCGTGACGCGAGGGTCCTAGACGTCACGCGACGCCCTTGTTTCGGCAGAATGTGTGTTTCCTTTCAATTCTTGCACGAAATCCCAATAATCCAACTCACCCAATCACCTTTAATCCACCTCTAATCACCTCCAATCACCTTCTAACTCATTCATTATAAATACCCACCTTCTCCAACCCATTTGACACTTTCACAACTCTCTAATCTTCACAAAATCACTCTCAAATCTGCAGAAAATCTGAGTTTGGACAGCTTCTTGTATCTTTACTAAAGTGAGTGTAACTCACTCATTTCTTAACCAAATCACTTGGTTCTTCTTCCTAATGCTTCATTATGTCCTTAGGTTTGAATCCTTGGTTTTTCCTTGGAAGAATCATGCTTGGATTTGCCTTAAAATGGACCAAAACTTTCTGTTTTATATTTTATTTTTCAACAACTTGTTATTCCTTATCAAACTTGAGTTTACTCATCTCATTCCTATGTCCTAATGCTTACAACACTTTTGTGGTTGGTTAGGCTTAAAAACAAGGTTGAGACACTTAAAAATCAGAGGATTAAACCTCATAAACTTGGTGTTTTATTTAGGGTTTTAACCCACAAATCATGTCAAACTTAAGCTTTGATACATGAGTGATTATGGAACAACTTGGGTTGTTCCAAACATAAAATCCTCACATGGTTTGATGATTTCTAATAGATAGTTTACTTTACTTACTTGTAATGACCTTAGTTCATGACCCTCCTTGGTTGTTTTTACATCAAGTGTAGTGGTGAACATCTAAGGGGTCCCTAAACGGAAGCATGTTCTTCCTACCCCGTACATGACATTCATGAATGACTCGAGGTGCCTAAACGAAGATCTTAATCTTCTACCTCCTACTTGAATTATTGGACTTAATAATATGTACATACACATCTTTGATAATCATCTAAGGACCTAAAACCTTGTCATGATTCTTATGAGTGTTCAACTCATGAAATCACTAAGACCCTTGTGGTTACCAAGTGTCATGCAAGTGTTGAAGGGAAGATGAATACTTTGATATTATATTCTATTAAATTTTCATGTTACTTAAATTCCGAATCTTCCGAATCCCCCAAACTCATACACTTTGTTTCTTTGTGTAGAGGAACAAGGTGCTCCAACTAGCTAAACCACCAACTTACTCTCGGACCTCAAGCTAAAGACTTGCAAACCGTGAGTATACTCGTACTTCCCCCTTTTTACTTTTACCACTTTTGGGGTGTAACATGTTTACCTATTAACTTACACATGAACACTTTGTTAAACACACGAACGTTCCTATAACATGCTTGTATACGTGATGACTTGATACTTTAAACTTGGGTTATTCTTATGTGTTGAACTTATCATTAACTTCGTACGAGCCAAACCTTGACATATGTAGCGCTATAGGATTAACGACCCGCCCGTAAACTTGAGGTTATGTCTTGAGCATATTGTGTTTTCTTGGTTTGATATGTTAGACACATGCCATATTTAATGTTTATCTTGAATCATATGCTTGTCATGAGGAATTGTCACACTTTTTATCTTATGCTATGTACGTACCAAACTTGTATACTCGCCTTTGCTTTTGCATTGAATTGTATTTTTAAACATGTTACAGGTTGATGATGATGAAATGAAAACGGATAGCAAAGATGCCTAGATACTCACTTAGACGTTTAGGTTTAAAGTGTTGTATCAATTTTGTTTATGTTATGTTGAACAATGTTGTTATTTGCTTTTCTTGTAATGTTTTGACAATTTATTTTGGAAATGAAATTTGGATTATTAAATTATTGTCACAAATAGCGTTATGATGTCTCGAGCAATCTTCACACTTCGTCTCATCCCGATGTTTCCGCCATTGGTTGGGGTGTGACACGGCCGACTAAAGAGTTTCATGAACGTTAGCCCCATTTTTTTGCCGCGTAGGATCACTACAAATCAAACCAATTCATATAAATCACTAAAACAATATCATACAACAAGAGAAACAAAACCGTAAACCAAAAATTAACTGACAGTAAATAAATACATTGGATCTGAGAATGTATGTGAAACTAACTTAACTAACACAGTTACCACAGTTACACCAACCAACTGCAGATCACTTAAAAAATTAATGCTAGCTGTATTTTAGATCAAAATTAAATAAGTTATACAGTAGCCGAATTCTATAACTTAGATCACAAGAGAATTTCTCAACATGTACATGAAAATTAACTGTAAACCAATTATTAACAGACTGTAAAAAATATATATATTGGATCTGAGAATGTATGTAAAATTAGGTTAACTAACACAGTTACACCAACCAACTGCAGATCACTTAAAAAACCTTATAACTAACTGAAGCAACTGACAAACAAATGGTTCAAAATTACTCAGCAGTGGATCAAGAACAGGAATACAACGAAGAAGCATTTGATTAATGTAATTAATAACAACATCATCAGTAGTTAATGAGATAGAAAACTAATAAAATCTTTACAGACTCAAAATGACCCAAATATATTAGTTTGGGTCAAAATTGCCAACCCTAACTGGAATCAAACAGCAACAACAATTCGCCCAGCAACTTGATCAAGGTCCCGCCGACCATTTTAAGTGATTCTTCTCCCTCTGTAACAACATCAAACAAAAGTTTACGCATAAACACACGCATCATAAATAGATTTACTCTGTGTCATCTTCATTTAAACGCCGAGTAATCTCCTAACTTGAGCTAGACCAATTTCTTTTTAAAGCTCTTTGTTTTCTCCAACCACTTATTCGGCCATACAAAAACGGGAACAAGAAGCATAAAAGCACAAGAATCAATGTCCCCACACAAACCAACATCACGTTTCTAAAACCATTTTTGAGCTTCGGGTCTCTTTGTTGTGTCCAAGGGATGCCTACCACATTCATCCCAAACACTGTCATTTCATTTTAACACTTCCAGTAACTTTCAGTTGATCATGAGATTAAATAACTTTTTATGGACTTACCTCCTGTGATGATGGATAGAGGAAGGAATATGATGGAGAGGAAAGACAGGCAGTATAGTTTTCTGTTGATTTGTTCAGCCTGCCAGCTGTCGAGACCCGCTTGGACAGCTGTCACACGATTGCTTATGAATCCAACATTCTCCTTTAGTCGTCTGAGTCGACCAATCAACTCTTCAAGTGATGATGTCTTCATTTCCAAACCAATCTTTTACGGAACACTTTTCTTTCACCCCCGGGAACACTTGTTCCCCGTGTGCAATCACCTACAAACGCCAACCTTTTTTTCACTATACTGTGTTATTTTTCCATGCTTAAAAGGTGTCGGAAACTACCTGCAGAAGGCGTTGCAATTCTAGATGCATTTTTGGAAATCTTCTGTCATCCAACAATTGTCTCTTTAAAGAAAAGCCACCTAAAATTTGTAAACATATATTAAAAAAAAACCAAAACTTTGATCTCAAGATTCGAGTTTTAGAATTACCTTTATCCAAATCAACTTCTACAGAATCAAGCTCAGTCTCAAGTTTAGTAACAACATCCTCAAGATGATCCACATGTGTGTCAATAATATGAACAAGTATGACTCATTCGACCCATTTAAAGCCTATTCTGAATCTGATTAATTCATATAACCAAAAAAAAGAATATGGACAAAAAAATTACTTTATGTAATTCGAACCAATGAACATGATTTGTTATTTATTTGAGACCTGTTTCCTTTTAGTGGTTATGATTATTGGCTAGTTCTCATATAACCAAAAACATTAAAGAATTAAAGCTTCATGAGCACATTACTTTTAACAGAAAACATCAAAAGCAAAGCTACAGAGATTTAGATTAGAAAATCAACTTACAAGTCCTTTCTCCCTTGCAGCTGACGATGAACCATCAGCAACAAAATCGTTATATGCCATCTGATATTATTCATAAAAAAACATAATTATAGAATCAACCAACAAAAAAAAGATTTACTCTTAAAACGTATTTGGCTTATCATCCAACATAACAAACTCACAGTCTCTGCTCTAATGAAACCTTTCTCGACAGTAGCTGAAAGTCTGAGGGAGAACCGAGAGGATAACAAAGCATTTTCCTACAGGATAAGGGCGTTTAAGACGTTTTTCCCAATTTACACAGATATTAGAATAAAACCAAGCAAAATCGAAGTAATATTTACCAGGAAAAAAGACATACCAGTTCCATGTACTCGAGGCGACCGTCGGTAAACAAAAAAGCATTTTTAGATACCTACAAGAACAGTGGCACTGAAGTATATGATTAAAATGCACTCCGATACAATGTTTTTTAGGTAACTTGTTGTGAAAGTATATATATACCATTTGCAGGCTAACAAATTAGCAATCTCCTTCAATTTCGGCTCATGCTAGGACTCCTATCATATGAAATGCAGCAGCACAGCAGCATGCTTTTGTGGATAAAACAAACACCTCAGATCTGAATGTAAATACGTAGCAAACTTAAAACATAAAATAGCACATAGCATACCTACCAAGACACGAACAAAACCACAATATAGAGAGCAACCATACGCCATTCAGTTTTCATGTACTCTGGTACTGCAGACCTAAAAGGCCAATACAAGATTGCTAATTTGTTAGCCTGCAAATGGTATATATATACTTTCAAAAAGGGGTAGCGGCACAGCTTGTTGCCAGTTTACCAACTATCTCGATGTAAATTCATAATACATTAATAAAAAGTGGACTATATATAACATTCTAGATTACAACAAATGTAGTTGCAAATAATAAGAAATAACAAAGATACAAATCTGGAAAAAAAGCCTACCAACAGGTTTGGAGCGCAAGATGTCACCAGGAAAGCCCACACGGACCAATAATATGCCACAATTCAAGCTGTAATGACCTTACTCGGCTTTGATATTCACCGGAACCCTAGTTTCCTTTGCCACCTCTACCTTCTCTAGAGATTCTCCTTCCCAATCACCAACAGTTTGAATAAGTAATCTAAATCCGAACCTGAAGACTAATCCATTTGCATAACATAATCAACCACGAACCCTAGAAACCAAAATTGATGTCGTAGTGTTTCATAACCCCAAATATAAAGCATAAAATAGAACTAATGGTGAAAAAGAATACCTATATATGCGAATTAAGCAAAAAACTGATGGATGTGAATTAAAATTCCAGATCTGGGTCGATGAATAGCAGAGAGGAATCGAACACAGCTAGGGTTTTGAAAGGAATCAAACGCAGTTAGAAAGAGAGGAGGCTGATAATGATTTCGTGATGTGGTAACCTAATTAGAATGACAGAAATCAATCGCTAGGCTTTACATAAATTGCCGTGTTTCGTTTAGGGTTTAATCCAAATCTTCAATTCATAGGGCTAGCCGGGAACCATCTTTCTTTCTTTCTCCTGCACTTTCTCTCTCTTTCTGGTTCTCAGTTTCTCTCTCTCTCTCCAAATGAAAAGGCACTAAAATGATGCTTTGGCCGCCCAAATGAGATTGAGCGGGATTTCAAAAGTTAAATGAAAAACTTTGGCCGCCCAAAGGAGATGAGCGGGATTCCAGATGATGTTAAAAGAAGTTTTCAACACATTTATGCTTTAAGGGTTGTATAATGTGTTTAAAATGGTTGTACAATAGCAAATGACCATTCTTGCCCTTCCTATATGCTTATTAAAGAGTATAGATTATATAATATGAAAAAAAAAACAAATTTAGGTACTGGAACTTTAGGCCTAACCGGGCTTTGCCTGAAACAATCTGGAATTAAAAAAAAGAGATTTTTACATATTTCCCCCTCCTAAGCTGGTTTATTACGTATTTCCCCAAATAAAAAAAAAACAATTACATATTTCCCCTCTCTAACCCATATATATTACATATTTCCCCTTTTTCATTAAAAACTCTTATTAAATGACTATTTTACCCTTAATGAACTATTAAATGAATATTTACACTTGTCACTTGTATACTTGTATTATTCCTCGTAATCACTATTTTTTATTCGAACTAACATTATAATGTGACGTGATAAAAAGATTCTTGAACACGTGTATTACCTAAAAACTTTAGTTTTATTTTTATTTTTATTATTACTCTTTCCAAAATACCAATCCAAAAAATATTTATAAAAAAACTAAGCCCAAAATATGTTACCCTACCTCCATCTTTTATTTTAACATTTATTTATATTGAAACAAAATATATGAATAGTTTTAAGTTGTCACATCTTAATCCTTTAAAAATATCTTCATACATAAAGAGGTTAACTCATAAATCCCTCATTAGCCGAAACCAACCCGTTTAATTAAACGTGTGAGAGGATTAACCCGATATTGATCCGAACCTATTTAAACTATGCATACCTTTAAAAAATATATTTATACATAAAGAGGTCAACTAGCAAACCGGCCCGTCATTGGCCTGAAACCATCCGGTTTACTAAAAAATCTATATACCCATGTAGCACAATCTCTATATACTCTCAGCTTGTATGCTTCTCTCTTGCTGAAGACTAACCAAATGTGAATACACACTCCCATGCATGCCAACCAACGTGTCGTGGGTCCCGCACTCAACGACCTTTCCGTTTTGCAACACCGCAATACTGTCAGCATTACGTATTGTCGACAATCGGTGTGCCACTAGAATGGTGGTTCTTCCCTCCATTAACTTATCAAGTGCTTCTTGAACCAGCCTCTCTGAGGCTGTATCAAGAGCACTTGTTGCTTCATCTAAAAGAAGAATCGAAGGATCTTTTAACACGGCTCTAGCTATGGCAACCCTTTGCTTTTGCCCACCCGATAATTGCACCCCGTTATTACCCACTTCCGTCTTGTAACTTTCGGGCATTCGGGATATAAATTCGTGAGCATTCGCAAGCTTTGCCGCATTTATGATCTCTATCTCCGAAGCCTCTTCGTTTCCATATTTTATATTATCGTATATCGTTGTCGAGAATAATGATGGCTCTTGTTGTACTAACCCGATTCTTCGCCTTAACGACTTTAAATTCAACCTTTTAATGTCTAAATCGTCGATGAATACAGACCCCGATACAGGGTCATAAAATCTCGATACTAGCCCGATAACTGTACTTTTACCTGACCCGCTTGGCCCGACTATCGCCATACTGTTTCCCGCCATTATTTTCAAATTCAAACCATTTAAGACGTATACATCCGGCCTTGTGGGGTATGCGAAAATCACATTTCTAAATTCTACATCCCCTTTGATACGATTTACCGACAACGAATCCGGTTGGTCAGGATTTATGGCTGATTTTCGGTTCAAGATCTCGAAAACCGACCCGAGTGCTTGTGTTCCCTTCACAATGTCGGGTGCGAGAGCGAGTGTTTCGGCTATTGACAACGCGGTGATGATTAGAACCATGAAGGCTTTAATAATGTCACCAAAATTGGAAGTTCTATGTTTGATCAATACCGAAGCATACCAAAGACCGAGCGCGTATGAACTGAAGGCGAGGAGTTGTGAAAAACCATAACCGAAACCCGATATGTGGCCACGAATACGGGCTTGTTTTCCCGGCAGGTTGAGTTCTGTGGCGAATTGACTTGATAATCTTTCTTCAGCACCAAATGCAGCAATGGTTCGGATGTTAGCGATGGCTTCACGAGCCATCGACGTAGCCCGGGAGTATGATGTTGTGTAATCTCCACCAAATCCCTTCAAAAAGAGTTGCTGCAAAAATTTACAGATAAAATTAACACTAGCTTATTGAAAGGCATTTTTGACTTTTAGGTCCAGTTAGCTAAGTTTGACTTTCAAAATAGATATGAATTCATAGAAACTTTGACAACAAATTTATTGACCCATTACTCTAGAAGAAAGGCTCTACAAATCAGTAAGAAATGGGGACAAAATATGTAAAAAAATCCATACCAATTTAGAACTCGAATGTCGAATGTTTGACTTCAAAAGTCAAACTACTAGACAAAGGGGTTGTAAAGGACACAGAAGGTCTAACCTCAGTTATTGAAGCTCCAATTAGAAGGGGAAATGTAGAAACAATGACTAATGCTATCCTCCAGCTCAATACAAAAGATATCACAAATGCAGTCACTGTGAGTGATATGTTTTGTACGATTGTCGATAACCGATCCGCCAACGCGCTTCTGACTAAAGTAGCATCGGCGGCCAGTTTCGACATAAGTGAACCTGTCGAGTTTTCATCCTTATCGAACCAACCGACTTCATTTGTAAGTATAGCTGCCCAAAAAGAGAACCAAATTTGATTTAAGGAACCAAAAAAAAAAAAAACAAACCAAGTTACGCTTAGAAGGCGTTAGTAAGATCCGCTACAGATAAAAAAGTTTACGAGTTTAGCGACCGAATTAAACAGCCGTAAAGCGACTAACATGAGACTAAAACCACAATAGTTGCAAGTTAGCGACAACTTAAATTTTAGATTGCAAGAATTTTGGTTGCAATACCAAAGCGGTCACAAAGACGAACGTTTTTGCGACGTATACATACTAACAAAAACGAACCTGAAAACATGGATAAACGGACTCGGGTAGTGAGGCGTTCGCCCATTAACGTGTAGAAATAATGTTGCAACATATATATAGGGATAGTAACAACCCCAGCTGCAACGAATATAAACGATGCACGCTCTACATCCTCTTTGATTTTAGAATTTTGACCGGAATAAAAAGATGTCAAAATGTAAGTAATCCCAAGAGCAAATAGAGGAGCTTGCATCCCGGCCAGAATTGCACCTAAAGATCCCATAACTGCATAAGGCCACTCGGGTTTGTTTAACTTAACAAGGTCCCAAATCGACGGGGTGTGCTTGGTTGAACTAGATAAAGATTCGTTTTCGCCATCTGGGTTGACCGTTTTCGTGGTCAAGGAGTCAAAGTTGTGATAGTATGAATGTTGTGTAACACTGGTTTGAACTTTTGTACTTGTGGGTTCTGATGATTGTAGATTTACTAGATTTGCATACTCTCCGCCTTTAGCGACCAAATCCGAATGGGTACCCTTTTCGACCACTTGACCGTTTTTCAAAACAATAATCGTGTCAACGTCTCTAATAGTTGATAATCTGTGTGCGACGATGATTGTGGTCCGGTTTGACATGACCGTGTTTAGCGACTGTTGGACAATGAGTTCTGATTCGGAATCTAGTGCACTTGTAGCCTCGTCTAGAAGTAAAATCTTGGGATTTCTAAGTGTGGCTCGTGCGATAGCGATTCTTTGTTTTTGACCTCCGGATAGCTGAGTCCCACCTTCTCCGACTTGGGTTTGATAACCGTCGGGTAATTGTTGAATGAACGAATCCGCATTTGCAGCTTTGGAGACTTGGATTATGTGGTTCATATCGGCATTCGGTTTACCATAGAGAATGTTTTCTGATATAGTTGTTGCAAATAATGCTGGTTCTTGACTAACCAGGCCCATGAGCCCTCTTAACCAATTTAACTGTAGATTCTTGATATCATGGCCATCCAACAATATTTGCCCTTAGAACATGTAAAAAACACCACTTTAGATATCAATATATAATATTGGGTATTGGTAATAAAAATAAAATGGTCGCAAAGGAATGACCAGCTAAGATGGTTGCCAAATTAGCAACAACTAAACGTCCTAAATGAGTGACGAACAACAAATTAAAATGCATAGTTTCCTTCGCAAATTCGTCTCAAAAGTTGGGTGGTAAGTTTGTTCATAAAAGGTGTCGGTCAATAAGATCGACGAAAATTAGTAAAGCTGTTCCAGTCGCAAACAGTGGTCAAATCAGTCATAAAAGCGCAAATTAGTCACAAACTTGCAACTGATTAAGAACGGCCCTAAAATAAGCGACCAAAGCAAAATAATTACGCGCGCAACTTGCAAACTAGGTTGTCACAAGAACCCGTTGCAAATAAGGGCGGCAATTCTCGACACGACCCGTCAACCCGACCCGAACCCGACACGAAAAAACACGTTTGGGTCGACTAACACAACCCATTTAAAAAACGGGTCAGGTTCGGGTTGACCCGTATTAAAAACGGGTTGGGTTCAGGTTGACCCGTATAAAAAACGGGTTGACCCAGTCGCTAGAATCTGCAACAAACAATTATGGTTAAAAAATGGTTGCAAACCAAATTAGCGACGAACTTTTTGCGACCACTCTGCTTGCGACGGAACAGCTAATGAGCATATTTGTACTAGTTAATGAAGCAATGTGACACGAATGATATAGGATCGTGTTTGATACCTGAGGTCGGTTCGTAGAACCTTTGAATCAACGAAATGATGGTGCTTTTTCCCGAACCACTTGGACCAACAATCGCGATTCTTTTCCCCGCACCAACAGAAAAACTCAAATCATCAAGAACTGTATTTGGCCGAGATGGATAAGCAAAACAAACATCTCTAAATTCAATATTTCCATTAACTTTTGAGAAAGCCATCCCTGTCTTTGACTTTCTAGAAGTGTCAACATCCTCCTTGATCATGCTTACAATGTTTCCTGCAGCAGCCTTACCTTTAGCGACGGCTGCAAGGTTCGGTGCAGCCTGTCCAAGAGCACTACAAAACAACATGAATGTCTTTAGTGACTAAGGGGCTGTTTGTTTAGCTCTTCTTAATGAGGCTCTTAATAATTCAGACCTCTCATTAGTTCAGCTCTTAATGGTTCAAACTATTTGTTTCGTAAGCAGATGTCTGAATGGTTCAGACATTTGTCTCTGAATGATTAAGCATTATACTAAGTCTGAATGGTCAAGACCTCTAATCTGAATTGGTTGGACATTTGCCCCTTAACGGTTAAGTATTATACTGGTTCTTAATGGTTCAGACCTCTTACTGGTTCAACACTTAATGGTTTAGACCTCTTACTGGTTCAACATTTTCAGAAGTTGCCAATTAGCCCTAAGATTGTTTTATACATTAAACTACACGACAAAACCACATGTCTTTAGTGACTAGTTCTCTACTAAAGCCTTCCAATAATTTTTTATACATTAAACTTTTTCAAGCCTTCCAATAATTTTTTAATTTTTTTTCTGTGGTGATTAGAATAATGTATATATAAAATATATAATATAGGGATGTTGTATGCATTAAAAATACACTTTTATCGACCTCCAATAGGTCCGCTGAAGAATTGAACTTACAATCCGCTGAAGATGACATTGATGATTGTTGTAAATGCTTTGCCACCATTTGTGTGATGGTGTTGGACGAGTATGCCCGCGTACCAAAGTAGTAACGCCCAGGCGCAAAACAAGAGTGCGTATGTGAAGCCAATACCGATTCCTTTTGCAAATCCGCTTTTTCTCGCTAATTTAAGTGCATTTTGAAGCGATCTAGAGTACAAATCGATTGCTTTGTTCTCGCCCACGAATGAATATACGGTACGAATTTGCGATATATTCTGAAAAATCCATATAGACAAAACATTTCATTAGTATTCAAGCATATGTAGACTCAGGTGTGATCAACATAGAACCAATTGTAATGTATTGTATAGGCAAACATATATAATGAAAGATAGTAAGTAGTTGACAAGTGTCTCTTGGGTAACAGATTCCCACCTGGCCTAGCAGATCCATTTCCCTACTCAATATTAAAAAAGGAAATTACGAAAATAGCCATTTACCCACACCAATTAGGAAAATAGTCACTTGAAGCGTCCATATACACACGCCTCAAGTACTTGATGCGTCTTTTTGCAGAGTGTCACTGAAACCAAATAGAAAATGGACAAGTGGCATTTCAATACTTGAGGCTTGCAACCTTTTTTTGGGTCTGCAGTTTTTTATAAAGGCATACATCTTCAATGATTACTACTTTCTTCACAAGCTAGCTCCCGCTTTTAAATGACTTCAAAGCCAGCTCTCGCGCCGGAAAAAATGGCGGAAACCTGCAACTCGCCGGAAAACATCGCCGGAAACTTGCCCGACGCATCCGGTGCAAGATGCCTCGCTCCAAGGACGCATCCCGTGTCCACGTGTCCATTTTTTATTGGGTTTTGCTCCAAAGACGCATCCCATGCTTGAAGGACGCATTCTGCTCCAAGACGCATCCCATCTTTCAGACGCATCTCATCTTCATATCAGACGCATCTCATCTTCATATCAGACGCATCCCATCTTCATCTCAGACGCATCTCGTGCATTTGGATCTGTGATGCCTCGTTCCAAGGACGCATGAGTTGGCCAATTTGGTAAGTCAACATGATTCTTGGCTATTTTCGTAAATTCCTCATATTAAAATTTAATGTGACAGGTCAAAATATGCTTTTTCGACGCAACAGGGTGTGCCATGCGAAAGAATCTGTTTGTCTGAAATAGTTTTTAACTAAAAATAACGAGTAAAATGTCAAAATGGTCCTTGAGTTTAGCTCACTTTTGTCACTTCAGTTCAAAAATGAAACCTTTTGTATCTGGGTCCCTAAGGTTTCATTGTTGTAGCCATTTTCATCCAATTGGTAAACTGGGTTAGAATTTTTCGTTAACTTCTCCCCATTTTTGGGGTTTTCTTCCTCATTTAATTAATATATAATATGTCATAAAATGATGATTATATCCTTCATTTAAATGAGGAAAACGATTAAAAAAAGGAAGAAGTTAACAGAAAATTATAACCCATTTTGCCAATTGGATGAAAATGACAACAAAAATGAAATCTCAGGGACCCAGATACAAAAAGTTTCATTTTGAAGTGGCAAACGTGTTCTAAATTCAGGGACCATTTTGCCATTTTACTCAAAAATAATAGAGTAAACTGCCAAAATGGTCCCTGAGGTTTGATCACTTTTGCCACGTTAGTCCAAAACTCAAACCTTCTGAATCTGGGTTCCTATTGTTCAATTTTGTTGACATTTTCATCCAAAATCAAAATCTTGTCAGATTTTTCAGTTAGCATCCAGTTTTTTTTTTTTGTCCTTTTCCTCCCTTTTAATGAAGGGCAAAATGGTCAGATTTTTTAATTTGTTATAATAAAACGGTAAAAAACCATTTTGCTCTTCACTAAAAGAAAAGAAAAAGACAAAAAACTCGATGTTAACTGAAAAATCTGACCAGGTTTTGATTTTGTATGAAAATGACAACAAAATTGGAACCACAGGGACTCAAATTCAAAAGATTTGAGTTTTGTACTAAAGTGGTAAAAATGATCAAACCTTATAGACCATTTTGTCAGTTTACTCGTAATAATATTTCTGTTAAAGAAAAATAGGTCAAGACCATCTTATAAAACTCATGAATCAAAATGACCATTGACTATCTTATAAAACTCATGAATCAAAATGACCATTGACTTATTTTTCCCAATAAAATTACTTATTATTTACCCTTTTTAGAACCTAAATTCAAGAGGCTTCTACTTCTACATCTATATTTTCAAAACACACATTCAAACACCCGTATGTTTTACATGTAGTTTTTCTTTTACCTCCTCAGCAATCTTCCCCGATTCAGCATACGCAGCCTCACTTTTCTCCGATAAAGTAGACATGATCATCGTATAAGCGCCACCAGCAAACGCTATGAGCGGAACAATAGCCAACGTGAGAAGTGTGAGTTGCCAAACAGACGTAAATCCAACCACAAACCCGACAAAGAACTGCGAAAGATACCGTAAACCATGCCCTATCTGCATTTTTATGCAATCAAAAGCTTATTGTTATAACAGAGAAGATTGCAACATATGTTGCATATATTACAGTTTTGTACAAAGTAACTTATTTTCTTATGCAATCTAATTTCATTTTGTTACCGTTACAAGTAACACATCATTAGGTTTATGGTTAATTATTTTCATGTGGTTTGATACAATGATATAATGTATATATGTGTGGGCTAGGGGGGGGGGGAGTGAAAATGCACTAATTTTAACGTTATTTTACTAATTTGGTGAAAATAACGTTAAAAGCTGAGGACGGTTAATCATGTATCATGTGGTGGCGTTGATAGCTGAAAAACAAAAGGGTACATGCACTAATCGACAGTTGTCTCATTTGCTGAGTGTGATGTACCTTATGTCCAAGGTTTGATGCAAAACTACTATCGAGCCGGGTGTCTCACTGGAAGCAGCGGTAAGACTTTCTACATCTTACCCTCCTCAGATCCTACCTTTACTTTGCTATTGGTGGGATTTACTGAGTATGATGATGATCTTTGATACAATGATAGAGTGTTCTTACAAGTTAAAAGGGATTCCATATTGGGAAAATTATGGTATATATAGACATTTGACTATTTTTTAAATTTATAGAGCCATTTGACCGATTTTTATTTAATGACGACATCAGTTTTATAAAATTTAATATATGGTGACCCGACATCCACTCATGTAACGACACATGGCAACACAAACGGATAAAATGTCACGTGGCAAAGCCAATGACGATTTCCAAGGCTTTTCTCCTGTTACCCATTGAGAATATGACATGTGGCAACACTATCAAGAGTATGGGGTTGCTATAAACGGTAAAAATGAAAGTATGTTGCTATTTCACGTGATATATTAAGAGGTTGATTGTATACCTTGTCGCCTATAGCATCTTGTACAAGAATTGCGTCACTAGAGATGTGAAAAAGTATATTTTGATCCTTAGCTTTTGTGTCGAAAAATTTAATATCTTTTCTCAACACAGATTGGAGATATTTGAAACGTAAACGTGCTGTTTGCCTTTCACCGGTCTGCATCCAGCATGCCACACCTGCAATTCACCAAAATTAGAGAATTAATTTTGACCTGAAAAAGTCAAACTTTGACTATTTCCATGAACGAAAGGAAGAAAATTACCGATCCATGAAGATATGAAAACTACAAGTCCAAGATATATCAAGTACAAAGAATTCTGCACATGATGAATTGTGTTAGAATGTGTGACAATAAAACTAGGGTGGTGTGTCACGTTGGTTACGCCCGAAAATCATCCATGCTGACTGGGGCGTTGCTAGATTACACATAACCTAACCGGCTAGTCTTATTAGGAACTAGGGGTGTTCATCGAATCGAATAACGAATTTTTGAATTACTCGAATCGAAAATTTCGAATATTTTTTTGTTTGAATTCGAATTCGATTAAAAACTGATAAATTCAATCAAATTTGTATTAATTCAAATACGTTTTGATTCAAATTCATTCAAAATATGTAAACTCGCTATGGGCTTGTAATTGAGCTATTTTAGGACTTAGATTAAATCTATAGATTAATTTATACTATAACCCAAATTAAAGCTATATAAACATAATTATATAAAGCGTTGTGTATAAATATAATAAGTAAATATGTATAATTTGAATTTGAATTCCAAATCAGATTTAAACTATAATTCGATTTGATTTACTGGACTCAAATTCGAATTGAATGGAATTTAAATTCTTAATAATCGAATTGAATTGAGTCAAATTTCGAATTTTTCGAATCTGAATCAAATTCTGAACACCCCTACAAAGAACTACTCATATATAGATGACAATAAGATGGGTGTCAGTAATCTCAGTCTCATACCAGATCGTAAAACCATATTCCCTACTCGGTCCAATACCCTTCACTATTAAGTATATTTATTAGTTTGTTAAAATTACCCGTTAGGATGCCCAAATAAATATTTTAGTATTTAATTTTTATTAATTATATTACCCAAGAATTTTGGAAAATATAGAAACTAAAATTTCGTAAATTACTACATTATCGTAATACCAAATTCAAAAGAAAATAAAAAGAAGAGTTAAATGCCATTTTAGTCTCTGTGGTTTGAGTTATTTGTCAGTTTAGTCTCGGATGGAGCTTTAAAGAAAATTGTTATTTTTCTTTTAAAATTGAATTTACTAATTAAGACTGGTGGCTATGGGGCGTGGGTTGTGGCATTGAAGGGGATTTAACGCCGGCTACACCACCCTGACTCGGCGTTGGGCATGGCGTTGCCCGCCTGGTTTGGATATTCTGCCTGGTATGGGGGCGGAGGGCTGGGTGACGTGACGGATTGTGGTTGACTGGTTCAAAGTAAAGAGTTTAAACAAAAATAAATTTCTACATGACTGATCACATCCAGCTAAACGATTCCCCATCATACCTTTAGTTTTTTAGTATTAGCTTGTGAATCACACACTTGTCAAGTGTATTACTTAAGGCTTCATATTCTGGTTCAATTGAAACCAGCCAACCAGGTACTAGAACATAAAGTATTATAATGGTTTGTGCACGCTGAAGGTACACATAAAAACATAGTTTTTCAATATTTATTAAATTAAGGTATATATGTTTCTTAATATTTTATAAAATTATATAACCCAAGAAAATTGGAAATATAAAAACTAAAATTAGTAAATTACTACATGTATTTTTAAAATTTTAATTCTAATGAGGTCATTCAGTTTTAAACCGATCTGAACAGTAGTAAAAGAGCACATCCAGTTTGCAAAATATTAATTTTTTTAACGATAAATGTTACTCCTATTTTACTTTACACAAATTATTTTAAAATACTAAATGTATATATGTTTAGGCTGGTAAACGTTCGTGAACAGTTTATGAACAGACTCGTGAACAATTTATAAACAGACTTGTTCCTTAATAAATGAACACGAAGAATTCATTCGATTTGTTTACTAGTTTTTACCTTAGAAACTTGGGAAGATAAACTATGAGGATGTGTAGACAAATGACCCAAAGAATCTATCATACGACCAAATAGAACAAAGAAAACCGGAAGTGCAGCACCATGAATACAAGCTCCAATGCTCCCAAACAACATTAACAAAAAATCCCATTTATCGGCTGCGTAAAATAAGCCCGAAAACGACGCATTCTTCTTGGATAAACTCGAATCATCGCCTTGTTCTTCTGCTTTTGCAGTTGGGACTTCACCAGAATCTTGGTTTGCCATAATTTCAACTTCTCTCATTGTGAAACTAGTTGGGTACAGTTTGAACAAACAAAAATAAGAAGAAAAAGAGAGGGTAGTAAATGAAGACTCAAAGTTAGTTTCTCCCACTTACATCATGCACAAGATGATATCAATTTCCCGCCAATAAATGAAGCAGCTTTTAGGTGCCAACTAACAAAGCGGTTTTAGCATTTACTATAACTTTAAATACCCTGAGGCTTAAAGAAAGGATACCAAGATTAAGTAGCAACATGCCTGTAGGATGGTTTGGTAGGGTACCCGGGGCTACTTCTAATAAGTTATAAATATTTATGTTGCTAAATATGTTATGGAGTTGATCCAAGAGCAGATGGGTAGAAAAGAGGCTTTAACTAAGAAATAGCATAACATGGACTTGGTTTGAAGTCATGGTGTCATTAGGGCTGGCTCCATAGACTTGCCAACCTAGGCAGAGGCCTAGGGCCACTAAAAAACAAAGGTCTTCAAGTTTTTAAATTTTTTTTTATATATAGTATATGTATTAGGCCCAAATAAATACGTTTATTTCAAAACTAAACTAGTTTTTCGTTAAAAGAAGCCCAAAGTAAATAAAATATTATTTAGCAAAAGAAAAAGGCTCAGTTTCAAAGCCTATTTCGCATTAATTTCCAGCTATTACAGCACAACAACAACCATCGACCTAATCATCATTACTCAGCGGCCTAAAGCTCCTAGAATACAGCCGCAATCATCGTTTCCACTTCCCATCACAACCCTTTTTCAATTTATAGGCTATGGGCTATTACTAGACCAAAAAAAGTAACCGTTGGAACGGCCCTGGGTGTCATAACTAATGGACAGAAGGTTTCGACAAGCCGGATCATGTGGTGAACCGTTATATGCGGTTTGTCCAGATCGCTGGACTTGAATTCATATATTGGGGCCTCGTTTCGTGTTCTCCATAAGACCCAAACGGCTACGTGGATAACCGTTAAGATCACCTTACGCCATTGGCCTGATCCACGCAGCCTGTTATGGACCAAAAACAGGTCCTTTAATTCCAAGGAGAAGATCGATGGAAGTCTACACCAAGCTGCCACGAACTCCCAAACTTGTTGGGCCAAACTACATCCCACCAGCAAATGTACAGCAGTTTCAACCTCTTGTCCACACAATTTGCAACCCATAGTTGGAATCTGAATGTTTCGATGGGCCAGATCCCAGCCAACATCGTATAGCCCAGTTGGTCAGGGGAGTTCTCCATAAGGCTTCTCCTCTGAGGAGGTAACAGGTTCGACTCTGCTGTGTACATATTGGGATTTCAGTATGGAGTTGGGCATTAGGCAGGGTTTAAGAGCTTGTCTCGCCCTGTGGGGTAGTGGGTCCTTTGGCCCCTACAATTACTGTTCGAAAAAAAAATATATTGGGGCCCAATTTTGAAATTGACGCTGTGATCGAAATTTTCCTATGTTTGATTTATTATCCTTTTATATGTAAAATAAATGTAAATATTTGATTTGAGTAATTCATGGGTGATTTAGAAAATCAGTTTCATATTAAACGTTCAATGTCAGTTTTTCAAGTTTGCCTCGACCTCCAAATATGTATAACAATGGGTTTATATCAGTTTCTTCTTTGAGATTATTCTCGTTTTTATTTTGCTTTCGTACCACATCAAATTTTTTTTATTAAAAATTAATCTTTTTTTTATAAGCTTTGGTAAGTTGAAGGCATTAAAAACAAACTTTTTACAACTAAGGTATGCAAACCCATTTGGCTTTAGCATGTGTGCTAGTTCTTTTGGTCGAAATTGATCTGTTTGACATGAAACACAATCCTGTTACCGAGTAAATTTGCCAAAATTAACGCATTTCAACATCAACACCATAATATTTCAATAAAATCAAATGTACCCCCTCTTATTACTTTTTATACCCCCTTTCCATAAAATCAAATCGAAACTTGTAATATTTACCCCTATACAAATCATCATTTTAAAAAATATTCTTTTTGTTACAAAACAAATTGAAAAGTGTAAAAAAAGATTACATACGTTTTTTTAAATATTTATTTTTAAATTTTTATTTAAATCATATTTTTAAAAGTTTTCGTATATTGTTTCTAAAGACACTTTCTCAAATAGTATTTTGATTATATTTTTCTATTGAACATCTTTACAAATAATTAATAACATTTTTCTTATAAAAATAATAAAAAAAGTTTTGAACTTTCTTTTTGAAAAAGTCTATATTATAGTTTTTCCTCGTCTAGTTTGTATCTTAAAGGTCTTACTTTTATAATTTTAATACTTTAGATGTGTTTATAAAATAAATAACAAATTTTATTTATCAAAAAAGTAAAAAGTTTTTCTTTTAAAATAGCTTTTACATCCCTAGCACCCTAGCACATATTAATCATTCAAACCATCTATGTAAGTGAACAAATGAACAATAGGTACTAAGATTATTTTATCAAACTATAAATTAACAATCTATATAAATTCAAATTTAATTAGTGTAAAGAGTATGTTATAAACAAGTTAAAACCAGTTTAAGAATTCGATCGAAGTGAACACTTTTCTAAAGCAAAACAAATGGATCAGGTTGATTCACAAATATTTTTCTCTTCTTCATTTAAAAATATATTAAACTGGTTGATTTCAAAAATGTATGTGGATTTTTTTGTATTATTGTTTTATACAGACTCAATGAGATACTGATCGGAGTGTCGCGCCCGGTCAAATATAATATTTATATATCCAAATTACCCTTAACCATGCGTTAGTGGTAGTAAGGGTTGTGATCGAAGGTGATGATGGTGGATGATTGTGTAGGTACTACCTATCCGGTTCGTCGGATGAACGTGATTTCTTGTTTCGGATGTTGTAGCGAGTGCGAAATCCAAGCTACGACACAAACCGAGCGAGAGAATGTAATACACAATAAGATTCACCATTTAACGATTTTGTGTATTCAATTCGACAGAGTTTCGGTACAATACTTGACAAATACAACGCACACCGGAACTCTCTCTCTCTCTACACTCTCTCTCTAGCTCATTCAAGCTCACTAAACATAGTGACAACTGCTGGTATTTATACTCAAACCAGCAGTGCCTTACATCGACACAACAATAAAACAATCGAAACATATCAATATACATCAAAATACATAGCATGCCATCGAAATAGGACCTATACAACGAAAAAGACGTGGACATCGAAATACATATTCAATACATCGAAATAGGCTATTACTAAAGCCTATTTCGATACATAAAAACTGAAACAATGGAATCTATTTCGATATATCATTAGTTTCGATGCATTCTATTTCGAATTATTAGCATTAGGGGTGTTCTAAAATAAAAAAAAACATTTTAAAATATTAAAAATAATAAATATATGACATTTAAAATACACACTAGACGAGGGAAAAATAATGTAGACTTTTTTCAAAAATAAAATTCAAAACTTTTTTATTATTGTTTTTATATGAAAAACGTTATTAGTAATTTGTAAAGAAGTTCAATAAAAGAAAACATAATCAAAATACTATTTGAGAAAGTGTAAACAATATCTGAAAACTTTTTTTTAAAAAAATATGGTTGTTTAAATAAACATAAAAAAAACAAACAATTTTTTTTTAAAAGAAAACATCTATAATATATTTTTACACTTTTGAATTTGTTTTATAACAAAAAAGAATACTTTTAAAAAAATATGACTTGTTTAGAGGGTAAATATGACAAGTTTAAATGTGATTTTATGAAAATAGGGTATAAAAAGTAACAAGAGGGGGTACATTTAGTAGCCCCTATTTCAATTACTACAACCACTTGGATCTATGACTCTTTCCTCATGCCTATCATTCTGTGGTTGAGATTTTAACATCTAAATCAAAGTTAACAAGTGCAATAATAACTATAGCTATATGTTGAGCTATGGACCACAATTAAGTGCATCAAATTTGAAGGCACAAAAAACTCTGATTGTAAGTCTATAAACATAATCAATATAATAGAATTATTGATAAAATTATAACCGCAATGCTTTGTGGGTCAGCAAAAAATGAGAGCATTGATGTCTTTTTTCCTACAGTTCTTTGTGCAAATTGACACCAAAGCCCTTTGTATGGTACAACAACAAAGCTTGATCATCAGTCGATCAGGGGTGTTCAATATCGGATTATCCGGTTTTTAGATATCCGAACCCGTATCCGAAATTTTGGATATCCGAAAAATCGGATTATCCGAAATTTCGGACACGGGTTCGGATATACAAACGGATATCCAAATTCTTAAAAAAAAGTTCAAAAAAATCGTTCGTGCATATATTAAAACTAAACCTATATTTTATTTTCCAAATTTTCAACCTTTAAAACAATGAACTTTTATAAATCCACATCCGAATCCGATAATTTACTATTTTTTTACTATATTTCAAGCTAAACATAGTGCTTATATACTATATATTTAAAAAAATATTAGTTTTCGGATATCGGATAATCGGATTATCCGAAAATTTTAGAAATCCACATCTGAATCCGTATTCGGATTATCCGGTTTTCGGATATCCGATACTTCGGATACGGATTTTCGAAGGATTTTTTTGAACACCCCTAGTCACGGTCATTTGAACTTGATGGGCACTATAAAGAGACAAAAATATGTTTTTTTGGGGGATTTAGCATGATAATATATAATCAAATTACAAACTATGTTTCTTTTTGGGTGTGTGTGTGTGTGGGGGGGGGGGGGGGGGATACGCCAAGTGATATAAACTTGTAACATAATCCCTAGCTTCAACGTACATTTTGAAAGTACCTACCATAACATAACAAAAAGTACGTACTTTATATACGTGCAATTTGTGTACCCTAGTAAGATTTAGTAAGCCACATGAAAATATATGCAAACTTAAAGAGGGGTAGGTTGCCAGATCATGTGACAACAGCTTAGCTGTCTTGATATATGATATTTAATAGCACATGATCATAATAAACATACCTTTTTTGGCGACCACAAGGAAGAAATATGCAATCATTGGCCTTTTTCTCCAATATTTTAGAGCTTCTTAAAGCGTACACAAGTGTAATCAAGATTCAACATTAAACGACATTGGTGGTGACAATGAAGTTTAGAACTAGGTTTTTCTAGAGGTCGCTAGTTCGAAACCAAGTCGAACCGGGTTTTACCGCAGTGGGCCTTCGGGCGGCGGGTTTTCCCCGGAACTGATGGCTTGGTGGCTCGGGTATACATCCAACTCTGACCGTTATGGAGGAGGGGATGCATTTGCTCGATTGACAGCATCCCAGGATTCTTATCCGATGATTTAGTTGGCCGTTCAAAAAAATATATATATAGTTATCAGTTTATTCACTTGTATGCATACTACAAAACATAAAGTTGATAACCTTTATCATAAAAACAATGCATTATCATACATCTTGAAGGAGTGGGGCTGGCAAAACATTAAATAAATGAGCATATATACTTAGAAAATCATGGTAAATTACCTATGTGTTAAACATCCAATTAAATGAATAGTAACATTTATATATTAAAAATAGAACCTATAAATTTATTAAATCGAATGTATTTTTGGTATCGATTTTAACACCGATATTCACCGGTTTTTACCCTCAGATACCAGTGCTGTATCAGTACCGACCGGTACCAAATCGTACCAGGTATATTCGGTACTGGTACCCACTTTTGGGGATTTCAGTAACGGATCTATATTCGGTACCGGTACCCACTTTTGGGGATTTCGGTAACGGTTGGTACCGAGCTCATCAAATCCTGTAGCAACGTAGCAATGCAAGTAATTGCACCGTTTAGATTACTTTTCATACACACAGTAAGTAAACTGTATTTTGTTTGAATGAGGTTTTATATACACGACAACTTATTTTGCTTTCATTTTTGTCTTTTTCTGTAATGAATGAATTGTAGCATGTAAAATTAACTTGGATATTTAGATTATTGATAAGCAAATCGTATCAAATCCTGTAATCAAACTGGTATTGTATCGGTACCAAATTTACTATACCAAATCATTCTCGGTACCAATTTGGTACCCACCTTTTGGCGTTTTCAGAATCGTTACTTTCGGTTCGACACCGGTCTAGCACTATACCTGTATTTATTGATTTTTACCTTCAAATACCATACCGTATTGTACCGAGCATTTTCGGTGCCGGTAGCTAATTTCGATGATTTTCAGGATCGGTACTTTCAGTGTCGTTACCGGTATCGAGCTCATCCATATTTTAATGTGATAACACCGTAATAGCTGTAATAGCTGAACTGAAAACAATATAATTTCCAACGTGTAGGACGTGTGGGTCATATTATTATATATTAGGTTATTTCAAATCGTTTTTTGAGACGGAGTGACTATCCTTACCACGTCATTTTTATTTATGTTTTGATATTCGGTATCTGCTTGTCGTTGTTAGATTAGAAAAAACCCATTGAATTTATTCCTTCCACTTGCCCATGACTTTATAGGTCCTAGGTTTGTGACCAATAGATTCTAGGTTCGATTCTCATAAGAGGGGGTTTCCTGTATTTATTAGTTTCCTCCGGATTAGTGTATATGCATTATGCCTAGTGAAGATGGATATAATTGGGTGGTTCCGCTTATTACATGACGATACTGCAGTGGTTCGTTAGTGATCCAAATTTACCGGTTAGAAAAAACAAACTTATTCCTTCCACTTGATCAACCACAAAAGTAGTTCAATCTTTTAACGGATAAAGGGTTATTTATATAGGGCAACACTATTTTTGGCACGTTTAACAAAACCAAGCCTCTATCTCCCCATTTTCACTAACCCTATCTCCCCATTATAAAACCAAGCCTCATTTTCACTTTCTCCACTCCTTTACACTTTCAAAACACCCTCATTTCAGTTTGCAAACACAAGAAAGGGCAGAAAACTCTAAGTCCTTAAGTGAGTCTAAACTCACCTTTCTTTATCTTTCCTTCATCTTTTCTTCCACTTCAAAGTTTGGAACACTTCTAGGAGTGTTTCCACAAGTTTACCATGGTAAATTAAGGTGGAACATCATCATTTTGAGGTCCAAACTTTCTGTTTTGGAAGTTATGTTGTAAACTTTTATAAAACTTAAACTTTCTTACATGAATCTTATGCCTGACATGTTACTAAACCCATCTATGGTTATGGGACTTGTTTGAGGTTGATTCGTATGAGTTTAGAGGTGCAAATACCCTCTAAACTTTCTGTTTTGACAAGGTTTAGACAACCTACAAGTGTTAAGACCATTCAAGTTTACCATAGTTCATATGGCAAGACTTGAGATTTGGTAAAGGTGTGAACCATGGAAGCCTTGGCTTTCCAAACTTGTTCCACCACCTCAATTGATATTTCATCATATTATTCCAAGTAGTTTCCTAGACCTAATGTAACACAACTCCGCCGTATCTCCAACATTTTCCATGATGGGTATGAAACACCCGGGTTGATCTTACTTGGCTACTTGATGAACTAGGTAATTAGTTATATTTTACTTTTCATTCATGACCAATCGGGTCATCAACAAAGTTGATGACTTTGTGCTTTGGTGAATCATACAATGAGGTTATTCATACCTCCATCCTTGACTTATATGCCACTACATGATAATACATGATGGACCTATAATATAATCTATATACTATATGATAACCAGATTATGGATACATGTCATGAACATAGGTTAACTTATGTTTATTTTAAGTTTCTCGTTTATGAGTCTAATGGGCAAGTTTGAATCCATGAAATCACATAAAATCTTAGTGTCAAAACGAGTGTTTAAGACAAGATATATTTTCATGTACATACTTTTTATACTTAATTTCCAAATCTGAATCCTTCACCAAATTCGAATACTCATACACCTTCGTTTCCTCAATATATGGTAACTTCGGTGTTCCAACTCTCAACTCATTAACTCGTGGTTAAACTTAAAGCTTAGCAAAACCGTGAGTATACATGACCCCCTATTTTTGTTTTATCACTTTTGGGTGCAATATATATATATATATATACACACATATATTATACAAAAACTCACACAAACACTTATACGCAAATACTTTATTCATACAATCGAATCCAATATACATGCTTAAATGTTTGTACTTAGGAATACTTCCATTCTAGAAACTTTACGTGCATAGTGCTTTGTTATTAACTTCGTAGATGTAACACCCCGTGTTTCGAAAGTCAAAGTCAAGATTGAAGTCAAAGGAAGAAAAGATTGTTAATTGCGATCTGTCACTCCTTGCTTAATTACTGATTTGACTTCTTTGACTTGTAATCAAATCTTTTATTTAATCGCTTTAGTTATATTATGTGGAGTATCTGTGAATAATCGAGGTTTTATCGATGTTTTATCGCTTTATCGCTAACCGCATCGCAATCGCATTCGCAACTCGAATTATGCTTTCTGGATATTGTTTTAAGTGTGTGTGCTACTTACGTGTTACTTGTGCATGTTTATTTATGTTTATATTTATGGTGATTAATCGAAATGCAATCGAATCGCAAACGCTAAACGCAAGTTATTGATGATGATTGTATGTTAGATATAGTATTTGTGTGCATATTATTAATCTATCGCATCGAACCTCTCTTAAACGCATCGCAACGCTCAACACGCGAAACGAAACGCCAAAACGCAACTCGTCAGAGCCACTCGATTGGATGGCCATCCGATCAAGGTGCATCCTATCCGACACTTGTGCCCTTTCCTCTTTTGGCAACCTATTAATACCCCTCCTGTCACATCACTTGATGTGACAGCTCTCTCACTTGACCAGCTCGCTCAAGACCTTCTTTCCCTCGATTTCTCGCGATTATTGTAAGTTTTTAACTCAAATCTTATACTTCTATGATCTACACACACTTCTTCATCTTTTTCACCTTTGAATCTTAACTTTTAGCCGTGAAATCAGTGGATTTGAGGTGTTCTAGGATGATGTCATCATGGAGTTCTTATGAACTTCAAGATTTGGCCTCATTCCATCAAGAACAACTTAGATCTGAAGGATTTCCACATGAATAAATAATGATTTTGCATAGATCTAAACATTTTCAAAGTTAAAAGGATTGAAAGACACTTTTCCAACTTTCTTTCAACTCTTTTACACTCAATGCACTCAAAACTGATAGAATCGGAGCTTGTAGAGACCTTCTACTCTTTCTTAGTGATGTGTTGGTTCAAGATCTGGTTTCTATCAAAGAGACAACCGATTTCGGGTTAAACAAGAACAACCGTCACGAACCAGTAAACTGATCGGCTTTGGGTGGTTCCTGTTCGATCGGACGACTTGGGACTTGACGAGATTCTGTTGTTTAGTACGCTGTCAAAACGTCTCGAACAAACCACAAACTTTCAAAATAATCAAGTTCAAGATGATCAGATTCGCTGGGACGGATTGCCGTCCGATAGGATTGCCATCTGATC